>NC_089252.1:85138409-85215148 GCF_963930625.1 Muntiacus reevesi
AAGCTATGGTGGTATCGTAGTCAAAAAAAGGGATTTTTTTTTTTTTGGGGTAATTGGAGGATAATTGCTTCATAATATTGTGTTGGTTTCTGCCATACAACAGCATGAATCAGCCATGAGTACATACGTAGGCCCTCCCTCTTTAATTTCCCTCCCGCTGCAATCCCATCCCATCCCATCAGTCATCACAGAGCACCAGGCTGAGCTCACTATGTTATACAGTAAAACAGGTTTTATTAAGTCCTTTTCACCTCTTTAAGTGACAAGCATACTTTACAGCATAGGTTATGGTTTGGGAGGTAGTGATCCCAAATTGGTCAGCAATATGCAAATGACTTACTTAAAAACATAAGATGGAAATGGCTGTTTCCAATGGCTTGATATGGATTTATGTCTTTTAAGAATGTAAAAAAAGAAGGACCATTTTCTGACATTTCAAAAACCTGCTTCTTGTATTTTATTTTCAGTTTTTGGTGTCCCAAACATTGTCTGCACTTACTCAAAAACAGTCCTGTTAAAATTTTAGAACACAGATGAATTATTAGAATCCTGTGTCCCCCAGTCAGAAATTCTAATTCAGCAGGTCCAGAGTGGAGCCCAGGAATCTACATATGTACTTAACATCCCAAGAAATTAGTTTACTCATTTATTCAATTATTCATTAACAGAATCTTATTGCGACAGATAGTATGCTGTGTGCTCAGTTCTGTGGATACACTGGTGAAAAACAAAGTCCCTGCTTTAATCCATTGGTTTAATGCATAAATAAAAAGATATAAAATGCTTGGTAGCAATAAGAGCCAGGAATAGAAATAAAATAGGGAAAAGCAATAGCAGGGAATGATGGAAGAGACAGCAAAATGGGATATTCAGGCAAGACCTCCCTGATAAGATGTTGCTGATATAAATGCTTCAAGGACCAAAGTTGGAGGAAAAACTCCCTTCAAACAGGCTAAGAATGGGGATATAGTATACATATAGCTATCTATACACACAATATTGTAAAGCAATTATACTTCTTTATATATATATATATATATATATATATATATATATATATGGCAGGTTGCCAGTTCCTACTCCTATAACACACACACATACACACACACACACACACATGCTTCCCTGGTGACTCAGTTGGTAAAGAGTCTGCCTGCAATGCAGGAGACCCAGGTTCAATCCCTGGTTCTGGAAGATCCCCTGGAGAAGGAAATGTCAAACCATTCTAGTATTCTTGCCTGGGAAATCCCAGAACAGAGGAGCCTGGCAGTCTACAGTCCATAGGGTTGCAAAGAATTGGACATAACTGAAGTGACTGAGCATGCACACATATATGTGTGTGTGTGTCCACATGTATGTATAAGTTAAAAAATAGGCTAAGGAAAAATAAAACTTCTGTCTTGCTTCTCATGACATCAGATACCTCATATGTCTTCAAACTTCTAGTTTCTCTTGGTACTTAACAGTTTACTCTTACTTCCTGCAATTCCTGTCTCCTCCTACCTGCACACAACACAAATCACACATACTTTTATTAAAAAGATGATTAAAATAAGTTTAAAGTTCTAAATTAAAATAAAGATTGAAATAAGTTTTAAATACAGTGTGGCACAGCTATAGTCTTTTTCTTTAAAAAGACTGTTAAAGAATGATGTGATAAAATTGCCCAAATGTTGGTAGTCCTAGAATATAGTAAAAGAAATAATGTATCTAGAATAAAGAATGTGATTGTCACACTTTACTTTTCTCCCCCAAGGGACACTTGGAAATTTTTATACGGGTCTAGGTGCTTCAGTTTAAAACTGATCCATACCAACAGCTCATTCAGAAGTGAGCTCCCAAGATGGGAGGTGGGACAGACTGCAGCCCATGGAAAGAAGAGCTGAAGGACCTAGGGATGCCTTCCTGTGAAAAAAGATGACTCAAGTGAGATATAAAACTTCTCTTCAAACATATAAGAGGGTCATAGAAAAGGAATAAGACTTTGTTTTGGGGGGCCCAAAGAGCAGAACTGGAAGAAACAAAAGAAAATTCCTGGGAGAGATATTTGAGGCTTACACAAACAGTTCTAGGTTTGCAGTTACACAGACATGTGCCTAGAGGCCTCAGGAAGGCGCCCCCCATGTCAGAGGAGGTGAAGTAGGGGTCGGTGACCGCTCACGGCAATGGGAATGCAAGCGCCTTCAAGCCCAAAGGAATGGTTGAATTAAAGGACAGCTGAGGTCCTGCTGACTAAGAGAATCTATGACGCATGATTCAGAATTCCATGACTCAAAACAGTAGGACTGACTGCCCCATGAAACAATAGCCCCTTTTACTCTTATAGGCCTCTCAAACCAGAAGGCATGTTGGTGCTGCCCCGACAGACAGCCACGTGGGAAGAACTGAACGTTTGCAGTTGATGCAGTTGGCCTTTAAAAGGGCACAATGAGTCCTTCCAGGGCTTGCTCCCTCTTTTGGGGGCTACCCTCTCCCAGCCTCCATCATCTCCCACGTGGTCCCACAGACATATAAACACATCCCCAGAACTTGCTGCCTCTGTCGGAACCACCCAGCCTGGAGTTCTCAACAGTCCATCTTCCTCAAGGGGAGATACCAAATTAACAAAATAAACAAATTCAATGTTTTTCAAGTCATTCAAGGGATATGTTTATGATTTTTTTTTCATATGCATCCATTACTTGCACTTATTTTTAACTGACTTTTCAACTGAAAGTATTTTAAGATAATATGCTCTCTCACTACTATAAAATGGGAGATAAGTACCACATTCCATAAAAAATAAATACACTGAAACCTCAAAAATTAAGTTCTAGACAGACATTTTAACCAGCTGAATCTTTGGATTTTGAAGTCTGGTCTCTTTATGAGAAAGAGATAGTAGAAAGTTAAAATTTATAAACTCATACAAGCACAAATCTAGGTGTTTTTTTTTTTTTTTACTTACTCTGAAGTACTGAAAGAGAATTAAAAAGGAAAAATGTTTGATGTATATGTCTGTTATTTAATCTTAAATTACCTATGATTATTTTATACTCCATCAGTGGTACTCACGCCATAACTAATTAAAACTAATGTCCCCATGTTAGAGGAGAAATGAAGCCTTAACCCCTAAAGGAGCCCAGGTGGACAAAACTTTAAGGAATAATGAATTAGAGAATGTCAGGCACCATGGAAAATCCATGGAAATATCTTTAATCACCTGTGTAGTAAGTCTCCCTTGAACTGTAGTTTCCATGTAAGGATAGCCACAGACCCAGGCAGGACTGTTCTTGCTTGCCTAGATTCCGGGTCTGGCAACACAAGGTTGTCCAGTCCAAATCGTTGAGTCATTCAGTAATCCCCCAAATAACTGGGCAACCACCGTATGCCAACTGCTCTGCTAGGCACTGAGAATACAGCACTTGATAGATAAGATTCCTGCCCTCACCTCCAAATTTACATGGGAATTTTGTGGATGCAGGATAGCTACATCTCTAAGTCAGAGTTTATCCACCTCAGTGTGAATGACATTTGGGGCAGAATAATTCCTTTTTTATAGGAGGTTGTTCTGTGTGTTGCAGAATGTTTAGTGGCAGCCCCATTCTCTACCTCTGTCCCAAAGGTAACAACCAAAAATGTAAAAATGTTTCCAGATATTACTAGATGTCCCCTGAAGGACAAAATTACCCCTGGTTGAAAACCACTGCTCTGAGTCCTTCTTAAAGCAAGAGCGCCCCCTTGTACAACTTCAGGGAACACCATTCATTTGTCTTCTATATGAAATTCTTCCTTAAAGCTGTGTAACAAATGTACATCCCTCAAAAGGAGAAGCTCTGCTGCTTTACTGTGTAATGGCTGAAATTACATGCTCAGGTGATATACATTGGGTTTCCCTGGTAGCTCGGATGGTAAAGAATCTTCCTTCAAGGCAGGAGACCTGGGTTCACTCCCTGGGTTGGGAAGACTCCCTGGAGTAAGGAATGCCTACCCACTCCAGTAGTCTTGACTGGAAAATCCTATGGACAGAGGAGCCGTGAATTCAGAGATTTAATAAAAGAGCAGGATATAGAATACTTATCAAAGTTCTACTGTTATTTTCAAACTGCATTCATGAATATTGCTTCTCTTTTCTCATTTCTTCTCTCTGCCATGCTCGCACATACAAAAACTGAGGCGTGGAACTCTCTTACTTTGTCTAACATGTGATTAGTTCTAAGCAGAAGCCCAAAGAAAGTGAAGAAGCAAAAACATTAATTGATGAATGCTGCTGTAAATTCTAGGTAATTCCATGTCCTTTTGGGAATGAAAACAAAGATCCCAGAGATTTCTTTTAAAGCTGAAAATGTGACATCAGACAAAAGAAGAAATAGCCTCACTTCTCAGATATCTTCCTGTTAGGTATTTTTACAGACCAGTGCTTCTCAACCCTGCTTGTCAATAAAATCATGAGTAGAAGCTGAAAAGACCAACCACCACAGCAAAAAACAGCTATCTCAGCTTCACGTACAAAGTTAGAAAAGCTGCCCAGAGAGCCTTAGATCTAAAAAGTGCCACAGATAATTATTATGGGCACTAAAAGGTGCAAACTACTGTCCTAGGTTGTCAGGAAATACTGGGGGAAAACAAGACAAGAAAAATAAAGTCTGCAGCATACATAGGAAACATTTATCTCTGCATTGTCCATATTTGAGATTTCAGACACTAAGCTTCTTCCAGGAAGGAATGACACTTGCCCAAAATAAACGAAAACCTTTAGCATTTACACTTTTTCCCAGAGAGTGCACACACATGCACACATGCCTGCCAGTTATAAATACAAAGATGGCATAATGCCCATCTGTGCCTCTTCATGACCTAGAAGTTACTGAATTCTAAAGGTCATTTGAGTGACCTCCCAAACGTAAATCAAAGTGGTATAAACTATAACCATTAAAAATGTCTAACAAGGTTTTTATAACCACACAAAACTCTAGGAAATATCTCCCATTGCCTTTGTATCATAGCAACTGGAAGTCTAGGCTTTTTAGTGGCTACAGAACGACATCTCTTAAACGACACACAATTGACTAAGTCACAAATAATAGCTCAAAACATCCTTCTCCCAGAAAACAACTGCTTTTTGAGACTATAATTACAGTAGAAGCCAGTGAGAAGGTTAAGAATGAAAGGATCTATCTAAAAATAGCATTCTGAAAGAAAACACAAATTCAAGTACAATTTCACAGGACAGAAATGGACTCTACAGGGCAGAACAGCCAGAGACAGGGGGAGGAGAATGCTGGTACAAAAGCATAAAGAAGGGTAGAAACAATGGAAAATACAAGTCCAGCTTCTTTCTATGACTTACAAGGCCATATATAGTCTGGGGCCCATCTCTCAAGACTCTCTCCTCCCAGCTCCTCGTGTTTCAGCTGCAACAATCATTTTTAAGACGCTAGGGAAAAAATCTAGCTTTTTCTCTGCTCAGACTTAAGAGTTATACTTCTCCCAAGTCTGAAGGTTTCATCCGGCTTTACCTCCTCAGAGAGGCCTCTTCTCTACTGGGGAGGGATCTTCAGAAGTCACCATAGCAGGTTGCTTTCCCTGGAAAGCTCACTCTGGTCTATGAGTGAGCTATCTGAGATCAATGCATGTGGAAGAGACAGGAAGGAGGATGCAACGCCCAAAGGGAAAAGGTGAGCTGTAATATAGCTTAAAGGGAACCCTCAGCCCACCCTTCAGGGACTTGTGAAGTGGGCATGATCCTTAGAGCTGTCCTAGTTAGAACAAGCATGCTGGATCTTCACCCCTCTACATCAGAGAGTAGATGTCCCCCCCTGGAAAGGAGACATAACCTTCTGCAAAGGGGTATTCTCTTCATCTGAGGCAACTCTGACCCTGAGTACTGATTGCTGGAAGCACCCCAAGCAACAGGAGGTATAGAAGTGAAAAAAGATGCAAGTCGCTCATTTGTGTCCGACTCTTGGCAACCCAATGGACTATACAATCCAGAATAATGGACTCCAGGCCAGAATACTGGAGTGAGTAGCAGCTTTTCCCTTCTCCAAAGGGATTTTCCCAACCCAGGGATTGAACCAAGGTCTCCCACATTGCAGACAGATTCTTTTCCAGCTGAGCCACAAGGGAAGCCCAAGAATACTGGAGTCGGTAGCCTATCCCTTCTCCAGGGGATCTTCCCAACCTAGGAATCAAACCAGGGTCTCCTGTATTACAAGAGGATTCTTTACCAACTGAACAATCAGGAAAGCCCAACAGGAGGCATAGCTGGCTCTCAAAGGCTGATCTGGGTAGAACATTATAGAATCTACCACCAAGATTATCTCACTGTTCCTCGATTTCCTCATTTGTAAAATGAAGATGACACTAACAATCTCAAAAGATGTCCAACATCTCCCATGACGAACAAGCTCAATGTTAAGTTCTCAATAAAAGCTGAATATGCACCTTTACTGGCTCTATTCAGGAAAAAATGTGGATGCACTTTTGACTGGAGAGCATTTTTTCAAAATTCCCTCCTTTTTCCCTTTATCCATTGACTCAACCAATATTACCTGAGTGTCTACTAGGTATTAGGGATTTTTCAATACCTGAGGAAAGAGGGTCGAATGTTCTTGTCCAAAGGGAATTTGCTTTTTAGTAACACATGCATGCTAAGTTGCTTCAGTTGTGTCCAACTCTTTGAGACTCCATGGACTGTAGCCCGCCAGGCTCCTCTGTCCATGGGATTTCCCAGGCAGGAATACTGGAGTGGGTTGCCATTTCCTCCTCCAGGGGATCTTCCCCACCCAGGATTGACCTTAGTCTCCTGCATTGGCAAGTGGGTTCTTTACCAGTAGCACCACCTGGTAAGATTTTAAGTAACAGGAAGAAGGAAAATAACCATGTAAATTAAAAGGTAATAGAACACTGTTAATAGTAATAAGAAATCTCAGATATGCAGATGATACTACTCTAACTGGCAGAAAGCGAAGAGGAACTAAAGAGCTTCTTGATGAAGGTGGAAGAAGAGAGTGAAGAATCTGGCTTAAAGCTCAACATTAAAAAAACAAGATCACAGCATCCGGTCCCATCACTTCATAGCAAATAGAAGGGGTAAAAGTGGAAGCAGTGACAGATTTTCTCTTCTTGGGCTCCAAAAATCACTGCAGATGGTGACTGCAGTCATGAAAATGGAAGATGCTTGCTTCTTGGAAGGAAAGCTATGACAAACCAAGGCAGCATATGAAAAAGCAGAGACATCGCTTTGCTGACAAAAGTCTGTATAGTCAAAGCTATGGTCTTTCCAGTAGTCATGTATGGATGCAAAAGTTGGACCATACAGAAGGCTGAGCACTGAAAAATTGATGCTTTCGAACTGTGGTTCTGGAGAAGGCTCTTGAGAGTCCCTTGGACAGCAAGGAGATCAAACCAGTCCATCCTGAAGGAAATCAAGTGTGAATATTCATTTGAAGGACTGATGTTGAGGCTGGAACTCCAGTACTTTGGCCACCTGATGCAAACAGAGGAAAAGACCCTGATGTGGAGAAGACTGAAGGCAAAAGGAGAAGAGGGCGGCAAAGAATGAGATGGTTAGATAGTATCACCGACTCAACGGGCATGATCTTGGACAAGCTCCAGGAGTGAGTGAGGTACCGGAAGGCCTGCTGTGTGACCATGGGGTTACGAACAGTCGGACACGACCGAGTGACTGAACTACAACAAAGGAGGAATAAATGTTAACTGAAGATGAAGAAACGTGTTTAAGAATTTGTATTATTGGACTCATTAATGAGTCACTAAACCCAACTGAAACTAACTTAATTAAGGGAATTTATCAGTCTACAAACAAAAATATATATAAAAGGCAGAGAGGGCAGCAGCACCAAGAGCCTCTGAATTCTGAAACCATTAAAATCATCTCACTTCCTCATACTTCTGTCTTGCCTGTTTGCAGAATTATTCTCTGATACTAGCTCTGTTATTCTAGCTTGAGTACAATAAATTCCCAGCGAAGGATGCTGAATATCATCAAATTGGCACCACCTATCCCGTCCTCTAAGACCATGGTTCTAAGGGAGGGTGACTGGGTCATAATCCAATATGCACACAGTCTTGTAGTCAAGGCAATAAAAGTAATGTTGTTAGTCATTATCAAGGCTTTGCCATGTATAAAATACAATGCATTTATATAATTGTATCGAATAAAAAATAAATTCTGTAAGTACTATTATCTCCTTTTACTAAAGAAGATGGAGAAGGCAATGGCAACCCACTCCAGTATTCTTGCCTGGAGAATCCCAGGGACTGCAGAGCCTGGTGGGCTGCCGTCTATGGGGTCACACAGAGTCGGACACAACTGAAGCGACTTAGCAGCAGCAGCAGCACTAAAGAAAAAAAAACTAAGGCTCAAAGAGATTAAGTAACTTACAAAAGCATGCATTATTAGCAAGTACTGAAGGTCAAATTCAAACTCACTTCAATCAAATCTCCTAAGCACATGCTCATAACCACTAGATAATTAGCCCGTGCTAATGTTGGTTACTCTATAGTTATATCATAATAAATGTAATTATTTCACTACCTTAATTAATCCATGCTGATCAGTCTTCCATCCAACATGAAGGCGTGATAATTGGACATTCACAAATGAAAAGCATAACCATACCAAGGCCAATAAAATGGGAAATAGCACAAGAAAAAAATAGCAGAAGAAATCAACATGAAATATCATTTAATGCTATAATCATTGAGGCCAATCAGACAATGATTGGCCAATTTAACCATATCTAATTCATGTCGGGGTTTGCATGCTTCTATTAAGTTGGGAGGAGTCTGTACTACATTGGAAAATCAGGGAGGAATGTAAAATGTACATTAGTCTCGAAGCTAGGAGATATAAGATCTAATTCTTATTCAGTAAATATGCATTTGACTTTTCTTAAAGATTTTTTTTGACGTGGACCATTTTAAAGTCTTTATTTAATTTGTTGCAATATTCCTTCTGTTTTATGTTTTGTTTTTTTGACTCTGAGGCATGTGGGATCTTAGCTCTTTGACCAGGAATGGAACTCGGACGCCCTGTATTGGAAGGCAAATTCTTAACCACTGAACTGCCAGGAAAGTTCCTGCATTTGACTTTGAATGAGTCAACATCCCAGTTTTTTAACCCATAATTTAGGGACAATGGTCCCTGTCCTATTTACTATGTTTAATATGTATCCCTTAAGGTTTAACATGAAATATACATAAGCACTTAGAGTATTTATCACACAAAACATCAGAGTGAGTTTTTAAAATACCAAGTAGGAAAAATCATATATCTGAGTTTTCTTATACCTGTAGCACTAGAAGAAAGGTTAAATGTTTAATATAATCAAGTTGAAAGTAAACTGTTTAAAGCTAAAACAGGAGTAATTTAAGTGAAACATAAACGGAATGAAGAAGATGCTCCAATCAAACCAAATATTTCTGTATTAATACTTAAATACAAAGATATAAAATTAAATCATCCTCTAGATTTAGAAATGTTGTAGAATTTTGCTTAGACTAAAAGACTCTTATACATATTCCTATGCATTTTATAAGAAATAAGAAAACACTATTCTGGAGGTATTTCTAGATGTCATGGCGGTTGAAAATTTTGGCCTGAAGCCTCGTTTTTTTTATCATTTGATTTTACAGTCCTAGAATTTCCATTTCCAACTCAGCTTGATATTTTTAGTTGGAAAACTAAATTCATTTTAAACAGAACTGTAAAAATGTGACAATTACAAAGGGAATGATTTGAGAAACCAACTGTAATGGGAAAGTAAATGTCCCACCAAAATGTTAAAGGCTTTTTAGCAGAAGAAATATGTGCTATAAAATTTAATCTAAGATAATAGAAACGCCTAAAATGTGGCTTACAGAAATATAAGTAAAGTTGCTAAAAGGTGGAACTGTGCTTCTTTTCAAAATTTACTTCCCCAAAACAACACTTTCCCCAACCTGTCAGCATACAAACTTCCCATATTTGGCATGAAATTTCCAGCTTTAGATTTGCCTGAAAAGTCCTGGAAAGTTGCAGCAAGAAGGAAGCTTGCAATCTTAATCCAACACTCCCATTTTATAGAAGTATGAAGTTGAAACTCAAAGTAATGAAATGATGTGTCTAAAATCATAGTACAAATCAATGCTAGAACCCAAGGTGAAGATCGTGATGATGATGATGACAGCAACCCCTCACTGAGACAGTTCTGTAATGTAAAGATTATGATCAGAGGCCTGAGGTTCAGAGAGGTTGGCTAATTAGGCAAACCTATTCTCTTCATCCGGAGAAGGCAACAGCACCCCACTCCAGTACTCTTGCCTGGAAAATCCCATGGATGGAGGAGCCTGGGAGGCTGCAGTCCATGGGGTCGCGAAGATTCAGACACGACTGAGCGACTTTCCTTTCACTTTTCACTTTCATGCATTGGAGAAGGAAATGGAAACCCACTCCAGTGTTCTTGCCTGGAGAATCCCAGGGACGGGGGAGCCTGGTGGGCTGCCCTCTTTGGGGTCGCACAGAGTCGGACACGACTGAAGCGATTTAGCTGCAGCAGCAGCAGTCTCTTCATCAGTTACTATCCACTGCACCATTCTCTGCCCTGGGCATGCGTACCAAGTCACTTCAGTCATGTCAACTCTCTGCAGCCCCATGGACTGTAGCCCACAAGACTCCTCTGTCCATGGAGTTCTACAGGCAGGAACACTGGAGTGGGGTGGTTATCTGCCTTGTACCTGGACTCATTTTCCACCACCACTTCCCTTCCAAGAAAAATAAATCCATGGTGATAAAATTCTCTAATCAAATGGATCCTTCTTATTTTGCTCTTGCCCAGTTTATTTCCTACCTCTGATCAGGCCTAAGTTTCTCAGAGAGGCTTTCTCTGATCTCCCATAGGTCAAATCCCCATTTAACTCTCTTAACTAGCATTTATCAGAGGGGCAGTTTCATAGTTGTTTGCATGATAATCAAATGAATATGTGTCTACTATAATAGAGATAAGATTTATAAGGGTAAAAACTGCCTGTTTGTTTTCTGGTGTATCTTCAGCCAAGTGTCTCCTAATAGTTAAACAAAAGTAACTGTTGAATGAATTAATTTTTTTTAAATGTCTGTTTCCTATAAAAGAATGAAGAATACTATATTAGACAAATGTAAAGTGATTTATAAGATTCATTTTCTTTTACTGTCATCTTACACGTGGCACAAGTTTAAAATGTTATAAAATATGTATAATATGATGACAGGAGAATATGCTATATAGAGATATTGTACACAGTTAAGGAATGTGTTCCTATATTCACAATGTGGAATGAAATACCAAAATCACATAATGGCTGATTAACTGGTTAACAAGAAGTTAACAATTAACATGGACTGAAATCCGTGACCAAACCCAAGGTCAGTACACAATAGTCACTCAAATATAAAATATAACATACCTGCTGTTTGTAGTTTTTTAGGAAAACACTAAAATAGGCATGGAAGGATCACAAATAAAAGAAAGCACTTCCTATAGTCTGTCTGCAAGAAAGTTACTCAAGACAACAGTGCCAGCTACTCACCATCTCAAAAGCAGACCTCAATCATACTATTAAAAATATTCATTTTCACTTTTCTAATAGTGAATGCTGCCCTTAAGAAAAGAAGATTATACTGTACAGGGTTCTTGGAGAGCTTCAATGCATTTCTCCTTTTCACTCCTTTTCTTGCTGTTTTTTGGGCAGGGAATGTCGTGGTATCTATGGAGGCTCCAATCTTTGCTCTCTGTGCACAAGGCTTCCTTCAGCGGCAGGATCATTTATGACGGGCTATATTAGCCTGTGATAAGAGGCTTTGATTTACTTCCTAATTCCCTGCTTCATCACCAGGCTCTCAGAAGTGACTGCTCCATCGCCCTCCCCAGTTCAGTTAGCGATAGCAGTGATGTATTTCACTGGTTTGCTTCCTCTCCAAGGAAGGCCTGAAATATTTTCACACATGTGCAGTTCTCCCCTAAATCTGCTGTTTAGGGGAGATGCCTATGATTTGTGTCAATGTTATACATGGTATTTTTCCCCAACAAGGACTGCCTTAGGGCAAAAATGGCATTTTGTTGAGGGAAGACAATTTTATCTGTTCATTGGATTTTACTCTGAATCATTTGTTTGCTTGTGCTACTTATGTCCGCAGACATTTTATTCATGCAGCATGTTGTGTTGCCACTTGAAAAGCCTTTTTAAATGACAATAAAAGATCCATAGTGTCTATTTATTAATTTAAAAGATCACCCATGTTTTGGTGGGCTTCAGTGTCTCTTTGTCTTTAATATTTTTATGGACATTTTGCTTTGGTCTTTCCTCTGCAAAGCAATAGAAACTTTTTTCCCACTGAAAAGAGACTCTGTCTTCTGAACGTGCAAAAACAGAGAAAATAAGTAAATGATTAGAAAATGGCTTAGAAGACTAAACCCAATCTTGTTAAAATCTTACAAGCCAGCAGACTGGCAGTAACAACAAAACCTGCAAAATGATCACAAACCTTGGCCTTAAAAGAAAATTCTTCACATGATGCGCATTCTACAATTTTTTGATTTTGAGATGCCATTTCTCTAGTGACTTAGAATCTACCTATAGCATTTTAACAATATATTTGTATATCTTTTTCCCTCTGGAGCCCTCACTGAGCTTTCATGCTTTAGGGATCACATTCGGAGAACACAATGGCACCCCACTCCAGTACTCTTGCCTGGAAAATCCCATGGACGGAGGAGCCAGGTGGGCTGCAGTCCATGGGGTCTTGAAGAGTCAGACACGACTGAGCGACTTCACTTTTACTTTTCACTTTCAAGCATTGGAGAAGGAAATGGCAACCCACTCCAGTGTTCTTGCCTGGAGAATCCCAGGGCCAGCGGAGCCTGGTGGGCTGCCGTCTATGGGTTTGCACAGAGTCGGACACGACTGAAGCGACTTAGCAGCAGCAGCAGAGATCACATTTATTTGTGTGTGTGATTTGAATAAAAGCAACTTCAATAAGACTCCCATTGAAACAAACATATTTTTGGCACCTCGATACCAAAATTATGTATGCAAACTGGAGGCGATCCAAAGAACAGCCACTAGAATGATGAAGGGAATGGAGTGCTTGGCTAAGGAAGAAATGCAGGGCTTCTGAATGTCTCAAGAGAACATAAACAACAATAAAGGAACAGAACAGTCCATAAATATTGAAAAGGTGTAAACATCAAATAGGGATAGGAATGATTAATTCTGGGACAAAAGCATGGAGCTAGTTTTGGTGTTCTTATATCATGGGAAGGAAAAAAGAAAAAGGACACTGCTTAATATCATCCTTTTAAAATATGCAATGTTCTTTCCTTATGCAAAATATTTTAGCATCCAATGGAATCTTACCATCTCAGAATACTTCCAATTTAAAAGATACTGAAAAATTAGCCTTTTATTCAAAATAGAGGAACTTCTTTCTCAGGATATCAGTTTTACTCAGTTTCAACTTCAAATCTTTTGAGGAGAGACTTTCATTTTGGGTAAGACTCATTCAACAATTCTTTATACTTTTATTTCAGAATGGTCCTGAAGTGAATTAGACATAGGCAATGCCAACAAGAGCTGGGTCTCTTAGCCAGGTGGGGATTAGAGAAAGGAGAGTTAAGGGAACACTAGAATTCATGAGAAATCAAGTTTTAGTGAGACTAAAAGCTACCAGCAAGATGGCCTACATTAGAGGATGCCGAAAAGCAATCTGTGAATTTAAATTTAGCCCAGAAGGTGTCCAAGGAGTGAACTATCAGGAGAACTTTTCCTCCCGCTGTTCTTCCTTTCCTTTTTCCCCATGCTCCATCTTTATAAAGCATCTAGTGTGTGCTACGTTCTATGCTCAGTGGTAACAAAGCAAATATATTTCTGAACTGTACTCTGCCCTCAAAGACCTATTACTGGGACAAATGTGTAAACAAATCATTGAAACTGAGTGTAAGGCCTAAAACAGAATAAGATAGATGCAGGATCAGCCAAACAAGTTGCATCTGTGCAGTGTATTCACCAGAGGTCTCCAGAGAAATCTACAGGAATAAAGAGAGTGGTACTATTAGAATTGTCTCACAGGATTAAGAATGAGAAATCCTATGACCTGTTCTCTGCAAACTGAAGAACCAGCAATGCTGGTGGAATAATTCAATATGATTTCAAAGGCCCCTGCTTCCCTGGTGGCTCAGACGGTAAAGTGTCTGCCTGCGAGGCAGGAGACTCGGGTTTGATCCCTGGGCCAGGAAGATCCCCTGGAGAAGGAAATGGCAATCCACTCCAGTACTCTTGCCTGGAAAATTCCACAGACGGAGGAGCCTGATGGGCTCCTCCTATAGTCCATGGGGTCGCCATGAGTCGGAAATGACTGAGTGACTTCACTTTTTTTCTTTTCAAAAGCCCAAGAACCAAGAATGCTGATGCCCAAGGGCAGAAGATGGGTGTCTCAGCTCGAACAGAGAACAAGTCCACCCTTCTCTGTCTTTGGTTTATTCAAGCCCTCAGTGAACTGGATGATACCCACTCAAGTTGGTGAGAGAAGTCTTCTTTATTCAGCCTACTAACACAAATGCTAATCTCCTCTGGAAGTACCCTCACAGACAAACCTAGAAACAATGTTTCATCAGCTATCTGCACATCCCTTAGCCTGGTCAAACCTACATTTAAAATTAACCACCACATGGAGTATATGCATCACAATGCACTGAGAGTATTTCAGAAAGGACAGTTATGTCTTGTCCTCCCCAGAGTATGGGAGTCAAGCCCTGACATAACCGAGCATGTGAAGTGCTTTCTGACAGTAGACATGGATTTCACTGGAACGTAATCTATACCTTCATGACAGCTTCACAGACCAACAAGGGAGGGTGGCTATAATCTTCTCTTAGGTAGTAACAGCATGATACTAAGATGCAAAGGAATATACTACTCTGTCTTACCTCCTCTCAGGACATGCAGCCTAGAGTCTGATTAAAAAAAAAAAAAATTCACTCAAATACATAAGTCAGTAGGAGGAGCCGTGTGTAGAGATAAGCACTAGCAACCAGTCTCAGCACATGACCCAATGTGACACATCATTTTATCAGAGCACACATTTTACTGTGATCTTCCACAAAAATACAGACTCTATCAGTCAACTACTTAATCCTTCTGTGAAGATATACAGATAGTATCATCTCCGGATAAATTATACATAGGATTGGCAATGATTGAAACATATAAATAAAATTTTGTTAATGTGCTATGCACAAACTCAAGCGCAAATTTCTTTTTTTACGCTTAAAACGTGTGGACTGTGCTGTGAACAAGTTCAGACACATTTGAGTGTTGAAAATATAATGGTAAAATTAGTATTCATATTTTATAGTCTATCAGTGCCTTGGGGATTACTTCACCCCATATTTTTAATCCTTGGGAGATTGTGAGGGGCTCTCTAAATCAAAGATTCTCAAAAGAAAATTAACACTAAAGTATGCTTGCATATGTTTGTACATGTTTCTGTCTGTGTGTATCCTTAGGGACTATGATTCCCTAAGCACTTCCTGGAAGCCGCACAGTTAAATTTCTCAAGCACTAAAACAGATGGACAGCAAGGGAACTTATTTTGTAGAATTAAATAATGATTTGATTGATCATCAAGAGGAACACAAGAAAACAAACATAACAATAAAATTAAGTTAAGAATGTATGTCATGAGTGAGCAGTTGTTTTGTAAGTTGCCATCCTTTTCCATGATGTCAAAAGACACAATTATTAATATATCATCATGACAACAACTATAGTTAAGGTTCCTCATGGAAGCATGCTAACATCTTTTTTTTTAATTTAATACACTAGACATTGTATTTCATCCTTTAATTTCTGAAAAGATTTATTTAATACACTAGACATTGTACTTCATCCTTTAATTTCAGAAAAGATTTACCTAGGTTTCTTAGGATCTAGAAATTCATTAGGATAAAATCATGAAAGTGTTTTGACATAATAAATGTACTCCTAATAACCATTCACCATCAAAGGATTTGATTATTCATCAGATTTCAAGAAGAGTTTTTTCTAGGAATATATCTCAAATGCTTTTTAATCTTCTAGTAGACCAGTAGATTCACTGGAGTTAGAAAGACTGCCCAGAGTTCCAAAAGAAGGATCTAAACACTACAGTAGAAGGGTAAAATCACTCACCTGAATGAGACAGAGGGCACAGGCTATTCAAAACACACACAGTTTTCTCATAGACATCTTAGAAAAGCCCTACATTCATTTAGAAGGCCCCTCCTGGTTACCAGAAAGTAGGTAAGGAGCAATGACTCAAAAACTCAAGAAGTCCCATCTCTTTCCACACTGCCTTCCTTATAGTTACTAAGGTCCCCATATACAACCAGTATGTAGAAAGATTTTGCATGCACCCAAAAATAATTCTACAAGAGTGCATATTCTCTTGGTTACAAAATGTGCTCTTGAAAAAGTAAAAAGAGTATTATTCTTTATTGAAAAAAAAAATACCATTTTTTCCTCATACAACAAACTAGTGAATGCAACAACAATAAAAAAGGAGCAGACTCACAGATAAAGAGAACTAGTGGTTACCAGTGGGGAGAAAATAGGGGCAGAAGCAATAAAGGAATACAGGATTAAGATGAACAAATTATTAGATATAAAATAAGCTAAAAGGCTATATTATAAAACACGGGGAATATAGTAAATACTTCATAATAACTATAAATGTAGTATAACCTGTATAACCTTTAAAAAGTAGGAATCACTATAATTATAATAATATATAACATAATCACTATATTTATATAATACTATATATCAACTATGGAAAAGGCAATGGCAACCCGCTCCAGTACTCTTGCCTGGAAAATCCCATGGGCGGAGGAGCCTGGTAGGCTACAGTCCATGGGATCGCCAAGAGTTAGACTCGACTGAGCGACTTCACTTTCACTTTTCACTTTCATGTGCTGGAGAAGGAAATGGCAACCCACTCCAGTGGTCTTGCCTGGAGAATCCCAGGGACGGGGGAGCCTGGTGGGCTGCTGTCTATGGGGTCGCACAGAGTCGGACACGACTGAAGCGACTTAGCAGCAGCAGCAGCAGCAGTATATATCAACTATACTTCAATAAAAAATACAATTTTTTTCTCAAATCACTTTGTTTTTAAAAACTTATAATGATAGTAAGGGTTAACATTAACTGAATAATATATAGACTCAACACACTGCTAATACGCATTACTAAAATAATCTGATTTAACCCACACCTATATGAAATTACAAATATTATTCTAATTTTATGAACTAGGAAATGGAAGTTTAAAAGGGCTAAGTAACTTCCCCATAACCAGATCTGTGTGTATCTGGCCCTTAAAAGAAGACTTTTTCTCACTCTTCCAAACCCTTTGAAATTTGTTACAATTCAGCCTGGTACTGCACAAAGAGTTTGAACAAGCTCCAAAGGAGGACTCAGGTCAGATTCCACACTGATCCAAATCCAAGGGACAGTTACTAAAGCTGAAAGCCCTTCAGATCATGAAGGGGTGAGCTCTGTGTGACCGATGCTTTGAAAATGCATAAGGCACCTGATTAAAGACAATATTCTTACCAGTAAATTAAGTTCCCTTCAGTTCCACTATGATATCTGTGGTATTAACACAGGGTCATTGTAGTTTACAGCACCTAGAGATAGATGAGAAAGTTGTAATTTTAGAGATAATCCCCATTTAAGAAGCCATTTTAAACTAATTTTTTACCTTTTCCATGTTTAAGAAGGTGATTTATTTTTTCTTCTTCACTAACCCTTGAAAAAATTCCCAGATACCTAAACAACAGCATTGCCCTGTTGCTGAGGATAAAGTACTGCCTCCAGATTTCTATCTAAGAATAAATGAAACAGAGATGGAAAAAACAGCCACAAAATTACTCTTCTTATTGATAGAATTATTGATGTGTCTTCTTTCGCAAACTCAAGTATTTTGCAACAGACCACAATTTGCGCGAATTTCTTCTTGGCAGTCCTCCATGGACTGTTTTTCACAATAGCCACTTGCTTTTGTCTGAGGCTGTGACCCATCTATCAATATAAAACTGTAAAGACTGAAACGATGAGAGCTCTATCAGGAAGCACTCTCCGAGATCAGAACTCTATGAATTAGAGTTAACATAAACCTTCCGTTCAAGAAGCCATCTCTCACCCAGGTGTGTTCCCAGCAAGCCTCCCATCTTTTAAAAAACCAACATGTGAAATGAAGGAGCTGTTTCAACCAGTACACACACTCTTTTTATTGTTAACTCCCGAATGATTTGTGGATTGGCTCCCAACCTCTAAAACATTATTTATAAGCTTTTTCCAAATGCCTTCCCAAGAGTACATCTTTGAAAAACTAAGATTTTTCTGCTGAACATAAGGACGGTCAAAATGAGTCAAAGATTTTTATCATACCAGTTGTCTTAACTTAATGAGCATCATTCTAAAGAGCTAAATTCCATTTAGTAATTTTAACTCATTCCAGTGGAAACTACTAATTAAAGAGTTTATAAAACTACAGTATCTTTGGCCCTCAGAAGAAAGATGGCTAAAATATCCAAGCAATACACTTCATTTCTGTGCATTATTTGACGATCTTTTTGGCCTTATTCCAAAAGCTGTTGCCAAAATGCTATAAGCAGATTGCAATGCCTCCGGAGAAAAACTGACACCAATACACTGAAAAGAATAATTCCACCCTGGCAAGAATGAGAATAGTCCTCACTGCTTTCCAACTGACCAAGTGACATACTGCACAGACTCTGCCCTGTGTACTTTTGTTTGGTGGCCTCGTTTTAGTTCCTTTTGGCCAACTTCTTACATTGTTACTGTTATAATTTTCATTATAACAAAAAGAACTATTTATGCATGGCTCACAAAGCCCAAAACAACATTTAACATGGCCCCTAACCAGTGGGTTCATGGTACACATAGCTTGAGTATAACTGTATTTATAGAGATCTACAGACTAATAGAAACTTTTCCCCTAAATACAGGAATATAAAAACAGGCCATCATTTGTTGTATCCAGAGTCCTCTGTGTTTCCATAGTCACCTAGTGGGGAAAAGAAAAAATGAAATGTTTTCACGTGTGGATTCCAAAAGAGATTTGCTGATTGCCCTACCTCATTTACTGAAACTAAAGTTAAATGATATCCTTTATACACGCCAGTGATAAATTGGATATATTCTGCAGCCAGGTTCCCACATTAAGTCTATTTAAGACATCTCTTCAAAATCCACCCATCTCATACAGCTCCTGTAGGTAGCTCTTCCCAATGGGACTCACTTTTTACCTCCATGAGTCACACCCAAGACAACAGGGCTCAGTGACCATGCTGAAGTTATCCACACTTTCACTTAGCGATTTCAAGAGTGTCTTGGCATTAGGCATGAAGACTGTAGCCACTGATCAAACTGATTTGTATGCTCACAGCAGCAGCATATGCCTGCCGAGCTCTCATCTGCTTCATTCAACTTTGGTTGAGAAGGCACTCACATTAATCATGGATTTAAGTTCTGCGCTGCTAATCCAATCACTGTGTGTGAGTGTGTGTGTGTGTGTCTGTTCGGTATTGGTGTTTATAAAGGGTTATTTCTGTGTTATTAGGTCTCTTTTCATTCCTTCATGTTGTGGGTGTATGATCTCCAAAAAGGCATACAAAGACAATTCTTTAGAATGCAACAATATTAGAACATATATAGGTGTATATATATATGTGTGTATATATATTTATATATATATATATATATAATTCATAATAAACACATATATCAAGGCATATATGTTGATAATAAAATATGAGCATATATGCTATTTTTATCTCATTGTATCTAATTGTTTTAAATTTGTCTGATTTTTTGTTTTCTTATGGTAAATATTAGCACACCACGATTCTGTACAAATTTGGGATATACATAGGTGGGAGGTGTAGGCTTAAATATTATTTTATAAGGGTATGCACATGCACGGGCTTCCCAGGTGGTTCAGTGGCAAAGAATCAGCCTGCCAATACAGGAGACACAGGTGACATGGGTTCAATTCCTGGGTCAGGAAGATCCCCTGGCAGAGGAAAATGGCAATCCATTCCAGTATTCTTGCCTGGGAAATGCCATGGAAAGAGAAGCCAGGTGGGCTACAGTCCCTGGAGTCACAAAGAGTTGGACATGATTGAGTGACTGAGCATGTATGCATGCACATACACACACATACTACACTATGCAGCCTAAGGTGTCTTTCTCATCCTACTTTTATTATATTTAGCAGGATATATCATCTTTTGAATTGGTTTGTTTAAGGCCTTTACCCTTCCTCCTATCACCAGTGATACAGATATTAGTATCTTCTTTTCCACTCTTAGAGGTAAGTTGATTCTTTATTTTTCAAAATCCCTGTTTTTCTACTTATGAGACATGAATAGCCACACCTACCAAATGTCATGGGAGGAATGAGGAATACTGAAAGGGAATCTGAAGAATTTAGAAGCATATTGAAGCAATACAGGCATTTGAGCCCTTCTTGGTTGTTTGCTTTTATTCCAAAAAAAGGGAGGGATGACAAAGAAACTATAGTGTAGGCAAATCAAACTAGTCAAACTCTACTCACTTGTGGAAAAAACAACAAAGCATACTGGAGGGAGAAACAGAACTTTCTCAAAGTAAGGGGCACTTCAAAAAGTGGATCAGGGTCCACCTGGGAACAGCAAACCCATGACGAGTGTAAAACAGGAGCTCTGAGTCAGCTGAACTCAGGTTTACATGCCTTCCTGATATGAACACTTTGCTGCCCTGAGGTTAGTTAGATTATGAAAATAGTATTTTTCACACAACATGGCCTTTACAAGCAAACCTATGACTTCATAGGCACTCAGCAAAAGAAACAGTGATTTCTTCCAATGCTGGAGGAAAACAATTACTTAATAATACGCAATGCTTCTACATGACACCATCCTAGGCTATTTTTTATGGTGAATTCTCCATACCCACTGAATTTACAACAAATCATATGTAAATTTCAAGCTGCATTTTAGATAAAATGAGCCAGATCAATGGCTATCCTAAATATTTCTGATAGCTTCTACTCTATATTTAATACAGTGAATCTTGAGTTCCAAAATGGCAAATCTTGATTGTTGCTGTAATCCCAGTACCACTGATTGGCAATGAAATGAAACTTAAAACATAAATTTTGGAAGAATTAGTGATTGAATGTATAAAAGTTACATGTATCAAAAATCAGTGTTACTTCAGTTCTTTAACCAGACAGTCCTAGGTATAAATGTCACTCTGAAAGAACAGGGAGCACATTAACCAGTGTATCTGACAAAAGGGACACAGGAGCAGAAGGAAAAAGAGCCAGAGGAGCTAAAAGTAAAGTGACTGTGATAAAAGAAAGTAAGGTGAGCGTGTGCACGTACTGTGTGATCTCAGGCTAGTCACAGAAACTTTCAGAACTCCAATTGTCCTGTTGGTAAATAAGGGATAAAGGTATCCACCTTGCAGAAAGTGTTGAGGGATATGACTGACATGTACAAAACACTTAGCTCAGGGATGCGACCTGGAAAATGTTCAGTGACCAGAGGGGCAGCTTAGATCTCCATCATCACCAGGAGAGAGGCAAAGGAACCGGGAAGGACACCTGATCAGTGTCCCCAACTCAAACTCAGTCAACAGGTGGAAACCACATGTTATCTTAAGAGGCAGCATAGGAACCTTGACAACTGTTGTATAAGCAACCTGTGTGGGCCGGTACATACATTATTCTCATGAGACAGAAGACTTCTTTACAATGTGTGTGTGTGTGTGTGTGTGTGTGTGTTTTCACAAGTTTGTGAGTTCCTCAAGGCCAAGACAAACACTTGTTTTATTAATTTTTGCTTCCCTAATACTCAAGTGCAGTGGCTTTCAAATTATCAAAAACTGGTTGCTTATTAAATATACACTGAATGAAAAGACATATTCTATGCATGCGTGTGGGAGGGGCAGTATATGCATTTGGAAACTGTCATTGATGTTCCTTTTCCTTTTAAAATGTATCTAATTTCAATCTTTAACCACTGGAGAATTTCTAGTGACTTAAAAAATAGACTAAGAGCACTTCAGCATTTAGTCAATATTTGGGTCCATATTCTTAAGACACTAGGATTGAAAATACGTCTTTCTGTCATCAACTGACATGTACTAGTCAAGAATAAATGAGCTCTTGATTCAAGTCATTGCGTTCTATACCCTCAAAAATCTGTGCCAAGATGCTTGGTTCAATTTTGTTTAATTGCATCTTTTTAAAAGGAAGTGATATAATATTCTCTATGAAATAGACAGTAGTTGGTGGTATAGTAAAAACGAACACCCAAGGGAAATTCTTCAATATGCATAATAAAATGAAAGCAAAAACAAATAGTAAATGTATGCTGTCAGAAGTTCTTTACAAGCAAAACCTTACACAAGGAATATAGAAATGCTGAATTTCTTCCTACAAACATTTCTGAAAGAATACTCAAAAAGAAGAGTTCCTATTCTTGACCACTAGCTTTAGTATTTGTTTACTAAAAACAATTGTTGACCTCCTCCTAAGGATCATATGTGGATTTTTTTCTAACATCAGTTGACAACATACTTTGTGCTGGATGTTGTGATAAGCAGTTTATGTATTATCTCATATAACAGAGTGCCCTCTAAGTTAGGTACCATTGACTATAATTTTATAGATGATGAAACAAATTCATATAGGCTAGTCTGTACAAAGGTACAATGAGAATGAGTGGCAGAGTCAAGATGTGCAACCAGTCTTTCTCCAAGGCCTACTTTCTCCAGTAGCCTATTTTTCCTACCACACCATTCACGTCAAGTGCCATGAGTTTGATAGAAAGACTCCATAGTAATTATATATCTATGTTCTGCCACATTTTGAGATATACATTCAACTGTCTTAAAGAGGTTAATAGCATAATACGATGAAATCAGCAAAGAATATTCCAGGGCTACCTAATAAATATCATTCCTAGCTCTGTTACTAGCATTGCTTATAAATAGAAAGTTTCTTAACCATTTTGGGACTCAGTATCTTCATCTACAACATGACAGTGTCAACAGCAATTGTGAGATTCCTTTTGCCTCAAAAGTCAAGGATTACAAGAAAAAATTTCTCCAGTAATGGAGCTGAAAGAGGTACACAGAAGGATAATTAAAACGTTGAAGAAGCTGAGATCATGAGACTCATAAAGAGGAAAACTAAAAAGTCTTTTGCAGGTAAAGATGAATACACAGAAAACATAGATCAAAATACATAAAACCTTGACAAAACAGAAAAGTCAACATAATATCTTTTCTACAATCTTGGATTATTAAAACTTGCAAGAGAGACCATCCCTCACAAATGAGTTGGGAAGCAATTCATACACAGTAGAATTCTACTACCACAGCAGGTCAGGTATGTTAAAGAAACAGTTTCCAAAAAGGTCAAGACATATTTTGGGCAAGTGCATTCATAGTTTATTCACAGAAAGGAGGGTTTATATCTCACTATTTGAGAACATCATGGAGAACCAATAAACCCTCTCAAGAACCCCTTATGGATGGCTGGTCTAGAAGGGTCTGGATTTGACCAAAGATATCAATTACACTCAGGTATTTTGGCATTTGATTCAATGCCACTAGGTAACACAGAGAAGGTAATTAATAAATAAGTGTCTGAATGAATGAGCTCTGCCACTTAAGAGCTGTGTCACCTTGAGGAAACTACTTAACTCCTGTCTTCTCTACAATCAAATGTGGCTGTGATTTCTTCTGTTGATGACCTGAGGAGAACCAACATTATTAAATAGTAGGAAAAATTTAAAAAGGTGAAATTTTCTGATAAAACTCCCAGCTAAGCAGCTATAGCCAAGCATCTAAGGCAGTTTGTTATAGCAGAATCCTGAGGTGGAGGAACATGACCTGAGGCTCAGAGTGCATCTAAAAGGCACAGATTCCTCATCACTCCCTCTGTGCTCTTCCAACCATGAAAGCCAAAGTGGCAAAACAACCACATTCAACTACATTCTGTAGTCACACCACAAAGCTTGAACCCAAGCCCCATATGACACCAGAGGAAGAGCTGGAGCTTTTCTAAATAATATGAATTAAAAGTCCCACCTCCCAGAGGTCAGAGTCTGTCTTTTGGACCTGCTGTTCTTCTGTTTATCACCTTGGAGTGTGATGTTCAGACACATTCCCCCATCGTCTCAATATGTCAAATGCAAGCAAATATTAATGGAAAGCATGTTTGAAATGGTTTTGAAAGCAATAAATAAAAATGTCAACGTTTTAAGAATAAATCAAATCGATCATCTTTTAGATCTCAAACAGGATCTAGATCTGATTTTACAGTACTTTCTAATGCAATTGGAGATTGTCTTCCCAGGAAGTAGGAATGTCCATTACAAATTGGCAGTAGCAATTCTGAAAACAACTGGTTGAGGAGCACTTTGCTTCTATATATGATCCAAATGCATGTAACAATAATCTCATAGAAAAAGTGTAAGTCGCTCAGTCAGGTCCAACCCTGTGCGACCCCATGGACTGTTGCCCACCAAGCTCCTCTGTCCATGGGATTCTCCAAGCAAGAATAATGAAGTGGGTTGTCATTCCCTTCTCCAGGGGATCTTCCTGACCCAGGGATCGAACCTGGGTCTCCTGCATTGCAGGCAGATTCTTTACGGTCTGGGCCACCAGGGAAACTCAACTTCAGATATCAGAGAAGCAAAGATCCTTTGACAAAAGCCTGAGCAAATCAGTTGACCATGGGCAAGTGAATAGCAAGAGTAAGGCCCCTTTAGAGATGATAATAGGATATGTTTATGTGGGCATGCTGTAAATCAGGCACTGTTCTACTTTATATTTTATGAATTAATTTCATCCTTACAACTTTATGAGCTAGACACTTTTTTTGCTTTTAAAGTCCTCATTTTGTTTTTAAGGTCCTCATTCCAGAGATGAGGAACTAAAGCACAAAAAATTTACATACTTCGTAGGGTTACAGAACCTTTTTTCCAGAATGTAGCTTTATAATTTGATAGGCTTTAATATTGCCAAAGACTTTACTGCAGCATCAGAATGCTTTTAAAACTGACTCGTTGTTTAGAGCTGCAAGCTTAGTGACATAAACATTTCAAATCATGATTAAAGAAAGCAATTACAAACCATTAAAAGACACTGAAAAATGAATGTCTTTCAGGCATATTTAGGTAGGAGAGGAAGTTAACATAGCTATTATTAGGACTTTCTGTCCCAAAGCATTGTACAAGGAGTCTTTGTTTATTCATTCAAGTATTTACTACTTGTCTGCGTCCTGCACTGTGCTAAGTCACGCCCATGAATGGGAGCCCTATGTCCCCCAAAAGGAACTTGTCCAAACAAATCCGATCCCAGGATGCTATTCTCAACTTCCTGCACGGGCCACACTCCACCTGCTGCTTTGGTCAGAGAATTTGCTCGTGTGGCTTTCAAGCCTTGACTGGCCTTCACTGTTCTTGTACCCCTGGCTTGTGGATCTCAGACTGTCCACTTCCTTCTCAGTTTACTCAAAGAACACCCAGGGCTATACTCTCTAACCCCCCACGAAAATTAGATGAAGATTCAATCCTCTGTCCACCTTTCCCAGCTATTTTCAGTATGGTATGTATTTTAGTCCACCACAGTGAACCTTAGCAGACAAAGAATTTTCAAGTGGTTTCACTACTCCATCCATGAAAAACTCATTTTCACCCAGGAATTTCATTTTAGAAAGGCTTTGTAGGAAATGAAAGTTGGTTTAAGTGGATAACTGTGTAGGGCTTTTTGCTTTATTATGAATGTAATAAATGTTCATTGTAGAGATTTTTGGTAAAATACTAACGTGTGCATGTGTGTGTGTGTGTGCATATACATATACATGTGCATATATACATATAAAATAGGTATCATCTATCAAACATAAATACTATTAACATTTAGTGCATCCTTTCCCTAATTAATATATCAATATTCAAGGGCTTCCCTGGTGGTACAGTGAATAAGAACTGACGTGTCAATGTCAGGCACTTGGGTTTGCTCTCTGGTCTGGCAAGATTTCACATGTTGTGGAGAAGCTAAGCCCATGTACCACAGCTCGTGAGCCTTTACTCTAAGGCCCATGAAGCACAACTAGTGAGCCGTGTGCTGCAACTACTGAAGACCACACACCGTAGAGTCTATACTCTACAACAAGAGAAGCCACTGCAATGAGAAGCCCACGCACCACAACGAAGAACAGTCTCCACTTGCCACAACTTGAGAAAGTCTGCACACAGCAACGAAGATCGAGCAAAATAAAAAAATAAATTAGTAAATAAAAATGACTTTTAAAATACATGTCAATATTCAAATAGCGATATAGCTACGCACACAAATATATGCATACACAACTATGTATATACACTAGTGAATATCTAAAAGCTATAAACTGTTTAGCTACACATAACATTAAGAACATTTTGCTTTTCTGAATAACCTAACATCCTCTTATATTCATATGCTTGGGCCAATATTCACATAACTGGAAATCTAGCTTGTGTATTTTTCAAATGTATTTTCAAAGAATATTGAATGCTGGAAAAACTTCTTATGTCATAACATAAGGGGAAACCAACAAAATTTTATAGAGTTTGAGCTCAATTTTACCAAAAACTGATATGTATCTATAGCTACCTGGGGAATAACACTGGGAAAAAACATATTATGAGCATTGCTTTTGTGGGAGGAAGGGATAAGGAGAGATTAAAGATGATCCAATTGAATAGACATATTTTTAATAGTTTTCAATTATTTTTTTTGCATCAAAATAAACATGATAAGAAATGAAAACACTTTTCTCCCAAAGGCTGCATAGTTATTTGAACTAGGTAAGTAAATGGCCCAATTTATCAAGCTGAAAAGAAAGAAACTGCATTCAGGTTTTAGGGCATAGGGTGGGTATGGGAAAGCAAAAGAGGCAGCTGAGAAGTAGTCTAAGGAAATAGGGCTGAGTCGGGAAGATATATGAAGTCTGGGGAAGCTGAAGATAAAGACAAAGAAGAGATAAAAAAAGAGATGAGACTGAAACAATGTAATCATTTCACAGTATATATGTATATTAAGCCATATGGTGTACACTTTAAATATAAAGTTTTTATTTGTCAATTATACCTCAGTAAAGCAGGAAAGTAAAGTTATATTTCAATTAAAAAACAGAGATAATGTCTAACATGATGATCTCATTTTATATACACTCGTTGGCAAATGGAAACTTTGTTCTTTTGTTCTGCAAAATAAGTCAAAGGGCAAAGACCTAACTTCTAAAACTATGTAAATAAATAAGTAGCAGAGCATGGAAAAATTATTCTAATAACTGAAAAAAAAAATCTAAAGCTGCTACAAAGAGATGTCATAAGATGTTCAAAGATTAAAATATGCTATCATTTATTGATAAACTTCAAATGATAGTTGAACTACTTGAACTACTCATTTATTATAATAAAATACTAATTCTAATTAACTGTAATGCAGAAAACTATAAATTCAATGGCAACTCTCAAAATGCTTTTAATGGGGACCAGCTCAAAATAATTCTGTATGAAGGGCTCCAGGGAACTGTGTACAAGCATTATAGTATACAAACATAACTGTGTCACTCAAAAGACCACATTAATAATTTGTAACAACCACCCCCCCCAATACACAGACCTAGACCCTGACTCCCCAGTGCCCCTTCATAATGAGCTCAGTACACAGGAGATGTCAAACTTCTGAGTCAAAGAGATGAATATGTGAATTTTCAGTATCTTTCTGGTCAACCAGCAGTGATTGCCATGATTTCCACTCCTGTCAAAAACTGATCAGCAAATCAGTCAGAAATGTAAGAACTTTTGACATGAAGAGATAGACAGTCATTAGTGATTCTTTTAAAAATATTCATTAAAATAAAATTTATATTGAGTTAAGTAAGGTGAAAGTATAGTTGAAGATCAGACCAGTACACTGAGGGTGAGATACATTTGGGGTGATAGAAAATAAGAAATAAAGTTGAAAGATACACTTTTGGTAGAAAATTTCAATTAACATTAACTTTTTAAGATATTAAAAATAAACATTCAGAAAAAAAAATTAATGCAAACCTATTTTGCAAAATTTCAAACTTTGTTCACCTAGGGCTAGGCCTATTTCAGTTCTCTATGAAAGTGTGCATCTGCAATTACACAAGACATTTAAAGCAAAATGAAGAAAACACAGCAATGGTGGTAGTGATGGTGGTGTTGTTTTTGTAAAAAAAGAGAAGGAAAGAAGGAAAGAAAGAAAAAAATTTGCCTTAATTATGGGAAATCTTCAAGGTAATTTTTTTTTTATAAATATTGGGGAAAGTTATTTGTATTTCCAATCTGCATTGATTTTATCCCCCAGGGAACCTGAAAAAAGGGAGATAGTATAATATGCACAATTTCAGTTAGACAAAAACTCTGAGAAAATATAAACTAATATATTAAAATCACTTTTCCAATATCTAATCCTATAGCAGGAGGACTACCATTAAGGTGAAATGAAAATTACTGATTTTTATGCAGTTAAGAGATTCTTAACACCATTAGAATCACAAACATATTTGAAAAGCTGGAGAAAGCTGACTCTTCTGAAATACACACCCATATTCATGCATTAAATATCCTGAACACAATTACAACAGTCTCAAGGGCTCCCCTGCTGGGTCAGCTGTAAAGAATCTGCCTGCAGTGCAGGAATCGCAGGAGATCCCTGGGTTGGGAAGATCCCCCTGGAGGAGGAAATGGCAACCCTCTCAAGTATTCTTGCCTGGAGAGTCCCATGGACAGGGGAGCCTGGTGGGCTACAGTCCATGGGGTCGCAAAGAGTTGGACACCACTGAAGCAATTTAGCACACACGCACAACAGTCTCAATGACCCCTCTGATCCGGATCATTCAAACTATTCAAGATAAAGTTCAATATAAAAAGAGGATTTTTCAGCCTTAAAATAGGGAACTAAAATATGTCCTAATTGTTTAATCAAATTTTATTGCAAATTACCTATCTTAAAACAATATGACATCTTACATTATTTTAGAGCACTATAAGATTTTTTTTATCTAATCCTTGAAGTAATTTTGTGTGTTAGTTTTATTAGGTTCCTTTCTAAATCAGGAAAAATACAATCCAGTGAGCTAAGTTACTTCTTTAATGTCACACACAGCAAGTGACAAAGGTCAAGTGTAGAACACCATATTGTGATTCCAATTCCAGTCCTTTCTCAACAATGTCATAACCTAGTTTATATATATATATATATATTTTTAAAGTGGTTTTTACTTTGTGAAGTTGCACAGTTTAAAATAGCACAAAACAAACTCAATCTTTTCCTGTGACAGGAAAATTATTTCTTTTTTTTTTTTTTTACCAAATCATCAGCTGGTGGTTTGTTATGAACCAGTGAACAAGCTGTGGACCATAGCTTCCTACTTGGGATTTTGTCAGTTTTAAGTGTTGGCTTTCATCTATTTCTGTTCAACGTGATAACACGAAAGTCAGGAGAAGCTCCACTTCCTTAGTCTCTTCCCATAATCTGGGCATCAAACAGGAACTTAAAAGACAAGTCTTATTCTCTTCATTATATACCAAATGCTCTGAATTTATTATACAAGAGACCCTTTGATCCGTCAGAAACAAGCTTCTTTTTGAAGCCCTGGCAACACAGTGTTCAAGAGGTCTCCTCCAAGAGGGGCCAGTGGGTCACTCAGCACACATTTTAAGTACTTACTTTGTATAGCTCCTTATTAGGGCTTTATAATACTGCAGAAATTCGGGGTAGGAGGGGGAGAGGGAAGATCCATTCAAAGCAAAACAAAACAAAAGCAGCAAACGCTAAGAAGGGTTCACCTCATTCCCTTAGTGAGCCCTCGGTGAAATGGAGACAGGAAATTTTATCTAAGGAAAGCAAGGATGGTGGACTGAGGAGAGGCTCGGGCAGGTAACTAATTGGCAAGTTCAAGACCAGAAACAGATTAAGGTTAAAATCACACACAATCAACATTATTTTCTGTTTTTTCAAAGCCACATACAAGTTTACAAAGTATAATCTGAACCCAGCTATCAGGATCCCACAGAAATATAGAGTCATTTTATAATTCCAAAAGAGTGAAAAAATGAGTAGCTGAGAGCTAACTAATTATCTGGAAAATTCAAGCAAAATATCCTTTCCTCTAATCCTTCCATATTCACAAATATTTTAGGAAATAGTAGGCTCTAGAGACCTACATATTCTAAAAAAGGGACCAATTTCAGAATAGCCAGTTCCACTGTGGACCTTCACCTTCTTTTGGTTTAAGAAATGTAATATTTGCAGGTTATTTCTTGCATGAATTACTCACTGAGGGTTCCTGGAGTGGATGCCACTGAATTGCTTCTGTGTTCTAGGGCAAGATCTCAATGGACACAAGAGGAAAGGACCTGGTCAGTGAACATTTTGGGAATGATGCTTTTTCCTGTCATTTTTACACCTCAGTGCTCAAAATTAATGAAGTTTCTGAAGTAAGTAACAATTAGAAAAAAAGACTAGGACAGACTTTTAATAAATTGTATCAGACACAAACCATGTTGGCAGAAATTATAATTAATAAACAGTGAAATGTAACACCATCCTAAAACAGAAAGCAGAATCTCCTCAGAATCAACACACAGGGCTAATACAAAAATCATTGTTCACTGTGCTGGTTGCTTGCAAAATTACACAATTAATCCTGTGTAAACTAACCTATCAGCAATGCACACTGCAGGATCCCTGATAACTATTAGGCTGCACAATGTATTAAAGAAAGAGAACTTTAATGAGATCCCAGGAGAACCTAATGATTTAAATCATGTTTTCTTCCCTCCCTAAAAGAGCATTTTTACTCCACTTAACGGACACTACTTTCCATATCTGATACACATATGGTCAAATCCACCATTAAATCAAGCACCAGGAACCAGAGGACAACCTATCTTAAGTCTAAAATATGCGATTAAGCTGATATCAAGGTAATAAGAGGATTTAGAAATCTGCATGAAAAAGATGCCACTTATATTCTTCGATTTGACAGGAACATACTGCTATCCTATGTCAGCGGGCTTTCACAGGGGCTAATGAGCTATTACAAATTTGTATTACCACAAGATATACCACATGAAGATATGTAGTCCTGTGGGGCATTCAATTTATGTAAATTATAATCTGGTTTATTTTACTACAAAAACAACTAGAAATAAAGAAACCACTTAGGTATAATCATTTTAAAGATATTGCCACTGCTGCACATGTACTTACACTTATATAACAGTACAAGTAATGAGGCTTACAGTCGTGTGAGGGTACTCTTCTGAAAAGTTAACATGTAAACAGACAAGTTTGCACAGTTTAATCAGACAAACAGTTCAAAATTTTTTTGATGATTGGGGTAAGCCTTTTAGGGACTTCATTCAACTCTTAGGATTGACTGTAGTTCCATCCGAGAGCATACCACTTAGACAGAGGCAAAGTGATTCTTCAAGCTCTCCCCTGTGTCTGCATTACACACTCAGGTAAACGGAAATTCGCAGGGTAACGAATCCGCCTGCAATGCAGGAGACTCAGGTTCAACCCCTGGGTTGGGAAGATCCCCTGGAGGCGGGCATGGCAACCCACTCCAGTATTCTTGCCTGGAGAATCTCCACGGACGCGTGTGGCTACAGTCCCTGGGGTCACAGAGCTGGACACAGCTAAGCGAGCATAGCACAGACCCATTATCGTTAAATGTTCCAGTAACTTCATTAAATTTGGCCTCGACTTCTTCTGAGCCTTGATTCTGTAATCCTGACAACAATCTAGTCATAGGTGAAATCCAGTTAGGCACTGTCCACCTCTACCCCAACTGCATGCCAAAATAAACAGATGTATGGATGGATCGGTCTGTCTATCCATCTGTAGATCGATAAATGCACAAGGGCATTTAATTGCAATAAGCAAAAGCGAGAAAAAAAGAAATGCTGTCAACCACTTTCCTGGAGCCCGTGTGGACATCCCAGGGAGCACCACCCGAAAACTCACAAGTATTGGCTGGTTTTCCCCCCTCTGCCTCCACTGCTGGAAGCAAAGAGAGGAGAGTCCAGATATCACAACAAAAGTTGTCAGCAGGAGGCCAGAGCAATGAGGACAGGTATTTTAAGGAGTAGAAAGATGGGGGAAAGTGGGAGAGACAAAAAAGAGGGAAATCCGGGAGGAGAAAAGAATGTAGGTGTACTAAGGAGAGCCATTTGCCTGAAACACTGGAAGCCTCCTAGGCAATAAAGTCAGATGACATTTCTGCAGCGACATGGCATCGTGAAACACGTGTAGCACCATGCCACACATCACCTACTGTCTTTCAAGATGATATGAGTCTTTCAGCTCTTATTTTCAGACAAGAAGAATCAAAAATGTTAAGAGAAAAGGCAGGAGTTTGCTTTGCTCTTTTTATTCTCATTTAGCTCAGAAGCACCGTGCTCTCCTATCTGGTCCAAGGAGCTAGTACGGATAGCTCCGCAGCATCACTAACGGAGCACACATATCCAGTGATACTCTAGATCCCAACCTCAGCTCTAGCTTCTCAGGGCTAATATATCACTTCCTGTCTCATGTTTCTTCTCATATAGCTTCTCTAAAAACATATAGTTTTTCTAAAAACAGGCAGAAAATATTAAACATGATTTACAAGACAGCTCCCTGCTTGGTTTTAAGAGATGGGCATTCACAGTTGGCTATTGAAGAAAAAGTAAGATGAACATGGAGTAGGGGGAGATGGCTGACATTTATATTCCCTATAGATCCTGGTAATATCTACACCTGCTACTTGCTTGTATGATATAAATACTAATTTTACCTCTGAGGACTCCTAGTGAAAGTATTTACCTGAAATAATAGCCATGAATTAACCTGATAGGCATTCCAGTTTTCATTAAAATGTTTAATTTTCAGCAAGACAATATTTTGACAAGGACTAAGACATGCTTCTTAGGCTGTTTTCAAAACTCTCCCATGTGAAGTCTACTCAGAAAGTATTTTTTCTTACTGAATTTTCTGCTAAGTCCTGGGGAAAGGAAGAACTGTAGAAAATGAAGGGAAAGACATAAATCATTAAGCACCACAGGGCAAAAATTTCCTCTGAGAAGTCATAGAAATATTCCCACTTTTAAAAGAAGACAGCGAAACACTAACTCCCTCATTATACATTCTTCAGTATTGCTCTCTATTTTGGATATTAGAGAGGCACAATCATTGTTCAGTTCTTAGACTGCGGTGTTGTGTGTATATGTTCGTGAGTGTGATTATGAGCATGCGTGCAGGCGCATGTGAAATATAATCATTTTGTGTTTGAGCCAGCTTTCACTTTTGGTTTACGTGCTGTCTTAGAAGAAAAAAAAATCCTTTGAGAATCAACTCAGGCTTCACTTTACTGGATGGTTCTCTCATTTATATTCATTATCAGGTTTCAAAGATATTAAATTTGGTTTAACTTAAGGATCAAATAAGAGACAGTCTGACACCCTGTGCGGCCTCCATCACAGCACTTATTATTGATCTATTAATTGTGTATCTCCTGAGCTAGACTGGAGTCTCTCTGAGTGCTGGTACCCATCCAGTTAAATTCAGAATGAATAGAAGCCTTAAAAATTAACCCTCAGTCAATTAGTACCTAACACAGTCCTTTTAAGTTTTTTCAATTGGTTTTTTGCACTTTTCTCTCCACCAAACTTTGCATGTAACCAACACGGGTTTTGATTCTTTACTGAATCTAATAATGTTCACAATTGCAGCAAATACATTTTTAGCAAATGCTTCATGCAAGTCACTGTTCTAACAGTTTTTAAAAGAGTAACTCATTTACTAACATCGAAACCATCTTCACAGAAACCTTAACACAAGCCAGGTGGACTCTAGAAGCTGAAAAATGTAAGAAACAGATTCTCCCCTAGGGGCTCTAGAGGGACACAGCATTACTGACATTTTGATTTTAGGACTTGTAGTCTAAAGAACAGTAGGCCTCCAGAACAGTAAGAAAAGAAACTGATGGCTTTAATGGCAGAAAGCAAAGAGCAACTAAAGAGCCTCTTGATGAGGGTGAAAAAGCTGGCTTAAAACTCAGTATTAGGGGAATACGTATAACTCTATGGCTGATTCGTGTTAATGTATGACAAAACCCACTGAAATGTTGTGAAGTGATTGGCCTCCAACTAATAAAACAAAATTTAAAAAAAAAAGAAAGAAAAAAAATAAATAAATTCTTCAACATTAAAAAAAAAAAAAAAAAAAAAAAAAACCTCAGTATTAAAAAACAAAGATCATGGCATCCAATCACATCACTTCATGGCAAACAGAGGGGGAAAAGGTGGAAGCAGTGACAGATTTCCTCTTCTTCGGCTCTAAAATCACTGTGGATGGTGAACTGCAGCCAGAAATGAGAAGACGATCACTTCTTGGGAGGAAAGCTATGACAAACCCAGACAGTGTATTAAAAAGCACTTTGTCAACAAAGGTTCATATAGTCAAGGCTACGGCCTTTTTCCAGTAGTCATGTACGAATGTGAGAGTTGGACCATAAAGAAGGCAGAGCACCGAAAAATTTATCCTTTCGAACTGAGGTGCTGGAAAAGATTCTTGAGAGTCCCTTGGACTGCAAGGAGATCAAATCAGTCCATCCTAAAGGAAATCAATCCTGAATACACATTGGAAGGACTGATGCTGAAGCTGGAACCCCAGTACTTTGGCCACCTGATGCAAAGAACTGGCTCACTGGAAAAGACCCTGATACCGGGAAAGATTGAAGGCAGGAGAAGAAGGGGACGACAGAGGATGAGATGGTTGGATGGCATCACTGACTCGCAGGACATGAGTTTGAGCAAACTCCGGGAGTTGCTGATGGATGGGGAGGCCTGGCGTGCTGCAGTCCCTGGGGCTTCAAACAGTTGGACACGACTTGGGGACTGAACAACAACAACGAAAGTAGTGGTAACTGTTTAGAGCAACAACAGAGAACTAATACAGGTTGTGTAATATACAAATGTGTAGATAACTCACATTTTAGAGGACCAATTTCTACTCTTCACAAAATAGCAAAAGCAATTTCTTTTTACAAACATAAATCAGATCAAGTTGTTTAATCTGCCTGAAAAACTGAATAGACATTTTTTTCCCCTAAGGAGGAAATGCAGATGCCCAGTAGGTACATGAAAGGATTTTCAACATCACTAATCATCAGGGAAATGCAAATCGAAACCACAGTGAAGTATCACCACACCCCTGTCAGAATGGCTGTCATTGAAAAGAACACGAACAACACATGCTGGTTAAGGGTGGAGGACAAAATAGAACCCTCGTACATTGTTGGTGGGAATGTAAATTGGTGCAGCCACTGTGGAAAATAGTATGACAGTTTCTCAAAACACTACAGACAGAAATTCCATTTGACCCTACAATTCCACTCCTGGGTACATATCTGAAAAAAAAACAACAACAACACAAACACTAATTCAAAACATACATGCACCCCAATATTCATAGCAGCATTATCTACAACCACCAAGATATGGAAACAACCCAAGCATTCATCAACAGATGAGCAGATAAAGAAGATGTGGTATATATACACAATGTAATACTACTCAGCCATAAAAAATAACAAAATTTTGCCACGTGCAGCAACATGGATAGACTTGGTGGACACTAGGCTAAACGAAGTAAGTCAGATGTGGAAAGACAAATCCTGTATGATATCACATACATGTGGAGTCTAAAAAACACAACCAACTAGTGGATTTAACACAAAAGAAGCAGACTCACAGATATAGAGAATAAACTAGTGGTTACCAGTGTGTGTGTTTTTGTGGGTGCAGGGTGGAATGGGGCAGGGGAGTGGGTGGTACAAACTCTTGGGTATAAAATAGGCTCAAAAAAGTTTGTACAACACAGGAAACATAACTAATATTTCGTAATAGTTATGAATGGAAATTAACCTTTAAAAATTGTATAAAAATTTTTTTCAATCAATACGAATTTTAATTTGCTTAACTGGCTGGACTCCTTTGAAGTTCCTGTATTGCATTTAAAATCCATATGCTCACACACGACTTACAAGGCCTTATATGATCTGCCCTAACCCCACCTGTGCCAAGCTCTCCCATGCTCACTGCACTCCTGATCCTAGCCTTCTGTCAGTTCGAGATGATGCCAAACTCATGACTTCTACCCTGCCTTTCCGCTCCCTGCCTCTCTGCCTGGAACTCTGCTCTTCTGGCTCTTCTGCTATCTGCTTCTTCCCTTCCAGGCTCGGTTTGAAAGTCACCTTCTCAGAGAGCCCTTTCTAAAGTAGGTTCCTCCTCTCATTTTTCTCTATCACAGTCCTTGTTTCTTCCCTGAAATGGTTTTATTGTTTACTTATTTATTGGCTGACATTTTCAGTAATGGCAAATTCTGGAAGGCAGGGAATCTGTCTTCATTTTAATGCTTAGCACAGTGCCTGTAATTTATAAACAGCTCGATGAATATTTGATGAATGAATGAATATGGCTCCTTGAAATCAAAATTACATACATACACACACACACACACACACACACACACACACACACACTTTGCTTGAAGACATCATTTCTTCTGTTTTCTACCTGGTAGCATAGCTATAACCCCACAGGTAAAGTTTTCTGATATTGTTACTTTCCAGCATCAATCTGGTCAGATCAAATTATTCAGGAGTTGTACAGAAGGTAATTCCTCCCTCGATACACATAGGAATGAAAAGAACAAAAAATCAAGCTACTAAAAATTCCCTTCCTCTGCAGACTTTTAAACTGCTAATCAGCACAAGCAGCTTGTAGCAGATTGAGCTCAAAGTGTTGCTGAAATGGCACATAACTAATTTCAGGTGATTTAATATCTTACATTGCCCTAGTGAAAATATTGACACAGAAGAATATGATTTGGAGTCTTTCTGCACTGCTGAATTCGGTATTAGGTTCGGAGCCTCTATCAAGGCATTTCCATTAACCAACACTGCTGAAGAAAAGAAGTCAGGGTGTGGCATCCAGAAACAACTGCCAACTTGGGAAAATGCTAGAAAATGGGCAAATGCTAGTTATCTTGGTATGAATATTTAGAAGCCCTTTCCAAACATACATAGTCCAGTTGGTCTGTTTCAAAGTCACGTCCAGCAATGCTTCTTGAGTGGTCAATGGCACATACCTGTGGAGGAAACAGTCTCCCAAATATATTGTCAATACTCATAGGCAATTAGTTTTTTTAAGGTAAATATGATGTTAAGATTCTTCTGGCAAAATCACATCTTACTAACAGCGTCTGTAAGTACAAAGTTTTCTCTTGTGTTTTTTATAAACAGGTCTGGTATACACTAAGTGGAGCTCCCAGGTGGTTCAGTGGTAAAGAATCCACCTGCAATGCAGGAGACACGGGTTCAATCCCCGGAGAAGGAAATGGCAACCCACTCCAGTTTTCTTGCCTGGGAAATCCCTTGGACAGAGGAGCCTGGCAGGCTACAGTCCTTGGGGTCAGAAAGTGTCAGACACTACCTAGCAAGTAAACAGCGGCATATACTGACTATTCTAGGGTTCAGAGGTCATTATTTTATTCATAAGAGCATTCTCTAGTATATTATTTCACAAATAACTCTCATTAACTTTATGAACGAGAATGGTTAAACTCTTCTGACAACATTGAAAAGAATACAAAAAGCAAGGAGACTTTTCCAACTATCATACAGGAAAGTCAAGATGAAATTATGGGACATCAAAAAGAAAAATAAAACTGTAGTATTTTGAATTATTGTGCCATACACCCGCAAAAATGGATTTCACCCTCACTGGGTCAAACTTCAAATACCAGTAATGCTATTTCTCTCACATTACTTCAGTCTAAAGCTGTACCATTCGACACAGTTTTTAAATATCATTTGATCAGTAGTGCCCCTCTAAAATACAGCAGTGCTTTTTAAACCTCATATTTTGTTCACATATTCTGGCAGCTAGGTCTCAGACCCTACATTCTTAGGTTTAAAATATGTCAACTACATATATTCCCACTCCGAACATGCACTATACCAATTTTCAAAGGTTTAGGCTGGAAGCTGACAAATGTGATTAAAATGACTGATTCATGGAGTCAATAAATGAAAAATGGGTGGAAACACTGAAAGTCAAACAAATTCAGAAATCATAAAATGGCAAACTCAGAAGTAAATTTCACCATTGAATCATTCAATAGATGTCAATGACACCTTTGTCAAAGTCAAGTTGTAAAGCTTTTGAGAGATGCTTCAATGCACAGAACAGTTTTATAATTAATCACCTAGTATGTGGCCAAGAAATAGATGTCACTTTTTGCCCTCAATAAACATGCAGTGGCAAAGGCGAATCCACTGACAATTTTAAGAGGTTTTCACTTTGCTGATGAATGCTTTATGAGAACGCATAGCCTAAGAGAGTGAATGCAACATAAGTGAGGTTTTGTAGATATACAAAAGATCAATTATATACGCATGTTTGTGTGTGTGCATGTGTTTAAATGTGTTTAAATTTTCAACTTTAGTCTTTAAATTATGCCTTGCCACTGTTACTTATTAGATGTGTGTAATTAATCTTTATAAGAAGCTCCTTCAGAAGAGTTAGAATATTTCACATCACTGGAACTATTGCTTTAGTTCCAGAAGTGCTACCAATGGAAGCACTTCTTCAAATAGAACTCTGAATTTTTGTGTATTGCTATGTATGGATGAAAAATTCATAGCAATTAATACAGGGTGTATTATTTAAAGAGCTGTCAGAAGGAAGAATATCATTACTAACCAATATTGTGGGTGTTTACTTCTGTACTTTTTTAAAAAAGTAAAATTACTTAAAGGTGTAAGTTTATACAAAAATATAAGCAAGAATTTAGAGAATCGTTAGAGTTCATAGTCAGATCCTAATATTGGAATTCATTATCATTAATTTCCTTTCCTCTGTTTTTTCATTTCCCATGCATATTAGGTATAGAAAATGGACCACAGAATGGCCATATCTGCATTATCTGAGGTTGCCTAACTAAGAATGAGGTCCTAGAAAAGAGCAGAGGATACAGAAACAGCAGTACTCTGAAACACAGAGAAGATATTAACCCAAATGGGAAAAAAAAATGATAGCGCTGTTTTTCTATTGGTTTTCTGAAAAGTGAAAATCACATCACAAGGTCACTGACACCAAATAGCCCTGGGATGGCTCAGAATGCCCATACCCTTGACCTCTCTGCCAATCAAGAAGGCATCTGGCTGGCTCCCTAAACACAGATGCTGTGAAGTCACCATCTTCCAACTATGCTTGGCTTTCCCTAAGCCTACTCCAAATTAGGGTGGGAAGGCCTTCCAGAACTTGAGAAAAGCATGCAAATCGTACATTATTACATCAGGTTTTCTCAAACAGCACTAGATCACACTATGCTGAGGTAAACTGTGTTGATGTAACACTGATAAATACAGCTAAAAATCAAGTGCTCATTAAATAGGGTTTGAACATTTTTTATTTCAGAGAAATTATAATTGCAATGGAATTTCTTCTTCACCTTTCAAGTTCTGCCTCGTCTCTGACATCTTTTAGTAGTGCATAAGCTGGAAGTAATCTTTCTCTATTTCGACCACACATCGTAAATACATTCCAATACAATGCAATACATTCATTGCATTCCAATACATACATTGGCATTTGTAATTCTTTATTTTGCAGTGCACTTCTTTGTGTACATGTCTCAGCTCTTTAATTGGACTGGAGGTTCATAACATTTCAGGAATGCAAGACACTAGAAAATGCATATATACTCATATTAATAACATTTTATGGGCATGCATTTAGTTGGAAAACTCAGCAGTGGACACAGGACTGGAAAAGGTCAGTTTTCATTCCAATCCCAAAGAAAGGCAATGCCAAAGAATTCTCAAACTACTGCACAATTGCACTCATCTCACACGCTAGTAAAGTAATGCTCAAAATTCTCCAAGCCACACTTCAGCAATACGTGAACCGTGAACCTCCAGATGTTCAAGCTGGTTTTAGAAAAGGCAGACGAACCAGAGATCAAATGGCCAACATCCGCTGGATCATCAAAAAACAGAGTTCTAGAAAAACATCTATTTCTGCTTTATTGACTATGCCAAAGCCTTTGACTGTGTGGATCACAATAAACTGTGGAAAATTCTGAAAGAGATGGGACCACCAGACCATCTGACCTGTCTCTTGAGAAACCTGTATGCAGGTCAGGAAGCAACAGTTAGAACTGGACATGGAACAACAGACTGGTTCCAAATAGGAAAAGGGGTACGTCAAGGCTGTATATTGTCATCCTGCTTATTTAACTTATATGCAGAGTACATCATGAGAAACGCTGGGCTGGAAGAAGCATAAGCTGGAATCAAGATTTCCGGGAGAAAAATAAATAACCTCAGATATGAAGATGACACCACCCTTATGGCAGAAAGTGAAGAGGAACTAAAAAGCCTCTTGATGAAAGTGAAAGAGGAGAGTGAAAAAGTTGGCTTAAAGCTCAACATTCAGAAAACTAAGATCATGGCATCTGGTCCCATCACTTCATGACAAATAGATGGGAAAATAGTAGAAACAGTGTCAGACTTTATTTTTTTGAGCTCCCAAATCACTGCAGATGGTGATTGCAACCATGAAATTAAAAGACGCTTACTCCTTGGAAGGAAAGTTATGACCAAACTAGATAGCATATTAAAAAGCAGAGACATTATTTGCCAACAAAGGTCCATCTAGTCAAGGCTATGGTTTTTCCAGTGGTCATGTATGGATGTGAGAGTTGGGCTGTGAAGAAAGCTGAGTGCTGAAGATTTGATGCTTTTAAACTGTGGTGTTGGAGAAGACTCTTGAGAGTCTCTAGACTGCAAGGAGATTCAACCAGTCCATCCTGAAGGAGATCAGTCCTGGGTGTTCATTGGAAGGACTGATGTTGAAGCTGAAACTCCAATACTTTGGCCACCTCACGTGAAGGGTGGACTCATTGGAAAAGACTCTGATGCTGGGAGGGATTGGGGGCAGGAGGAGAAGGGGATGACAGAGGATGAGATGGTTGGATGGCATCACTGACTCGATGGGCATGAGTTTGAGTAAACTCAGGGAGTTTGTGATGGACAGGGAGGCCTGGCGTGCTGCAATTCATGGGGTCACAAAGAGTCGGACATGACTGAGCGACTGAACTGAACTGTAAGCATCTTCAGGCCACCACTTGTGTCTAACTCATCTTGGACTCTGTCTATTCAACGTTGTAATTTCCACACAGTAAGAACTTCCTAAATTGTCACATAAACACTAAATGCAGAAACAGAATGAAGAGAGAACAGGACTGTGATGAATTTTTCTTAGGGATATTTTTACCCTCCTGAAGTTCGGCTGCATGTCCTAGAATAGTACTCTCAGTACTGAGAAGATCTTAGAAGGTGGCTTTGGGCATGATGTAAGTGAACATCCTTTGTCTTTTAATCCTTCTGACTACAGAAACCTGAAAGGCTCAAGTAGGTCCTAATACATCATTACCAGCACTTTAACTTTACCAATCTATTTCATTTTTTTTTTCCAAAAAGAGGTTTTATTTACTTTGGTCCACAGTTGGTATTTTCACATTATTTCTTGGTTCTAGGGCTCCTGCGCAGGGGCTGGTCCCTGTGGGGGCCTCTGGGGGGGGGGGGGGTGTCCCTGTGCAGTACTTGGTGGGGGAGTGGGGACAAGTGTAGGGGGTGGAGGCTGACTTTGTCTCAAGCACTCAGAACTCCACTGTCCTGCCTGGGTCTCAGTGTCCCCACTGGATCCCTGGGAGGGCCCAGGATTGGTGGTCTGAGAGTCCTAGGGAAATCCATGAGGCCTACAATATTTTGGGGCTGTGGCCTGACCTTCTCTCAGCATCCCCCCCAATCCCCGCCACCATTCCCCTGAACAAAAAGTATTTTCATTTCATTAAAACTGCCTGAAACTTTTGTGGGTACAGAAACCACAAACTGATCAGCAGAGAAAAGAGAAGCAGGGAAGACGTAACTGGAAACCACTTGGGGCCAGATCCCCTCCCTGCCTGGGTTTCTTCTTCCCCCTAACAGCTTGGCCCAAAGTCTGCTGGGAAACCTGATGCTTGGAGCTTCCCTGGTGGGGACCCTCCACCCCACATGCATCTGGATATGGCCTTCACCCCTTTCCCCCAGAGTCTCAACTGGCAGCATTCAGATATGTAGAAAAACAAGACAAAAAACACAGTAAGACCCGAAAACCCAGATGGGGCGATGATGTGGGGAGACGGCCCGCACGGGTGTCTCAGTAGCCTGCCTCCTCCTGGTAGTAGGGAGGGCACTCTGAGGGCTCCCCTGGGCCTGGGCCATCTCCAGCAGCTGCTGGAGCCCCATCGGCCACTGGCCTTGAGGCCAGTACTTGGGGTCATGTATCTGCCGGCCCAGGCCAAACACCTGACCCCTCTGGTGGGCACCCCGTGTGTAGCCCACCTGCAGGGACATGGAGGAATTATCACATTTGTCTGTCCCCAGCTTTGTATCGTAAATGTGCCGCCGGGTCCCTGGAGCCGTCATGCCCACCAGGGTGGCACATTTGTTTGTGCCCATCTGGAGGCTGACGGTCGAGCAGCCCATGGTGGGCAGGATATGGTTTTTGGGGTCGTACAGATGCCGTCTGGTGCCGTAAGCTGTCATGCCGGACTGGCTGGCACATTTGTTGGTGCCAATCTGGAGCCCAATGATGCACTGGCCCGCCTTCATGGTGGCATCATCAAAGTTTCGCTCCTGCTTCTCCGAGTATTTGATGCCAATGTCCACACCACTCTGCAGCCCCTCTGTCTTGGCCTTCCCAGCCAGGGCAAGAAGAGATGCCTGCACCTGAGTCAAGTTCCCACTTTCAAACAGGTCGTTAGCTTTGAACAGGTCGACAGTATTCATGCCATAGCTCATCACGGCCTTGATGATGCTGGAGAGGTTTTCTAGCTGGTGCCATTTCTGCATGGAGCGGCTGATCTTAGGGATTGAGCCTGGCTGCAGTTTATTCATGAGTGTGCACAATATGATCCCATCTTTGAGACCCTTCTGGAAGTCTGGGCCAACAGAGAGGCCAGTGAGTCCCCCAATCCAGCTTCGGAGCTCCGCCTCCTCCTGAGGGTCATATCTGGACTGCAGCCGGTTCTTGACCTCGGCCGAGAGCCCGTTCAAGGCCCTTGTTGAACGGCGTGGAGCTCATGGCTGGCGGACGCGGCGCCGCAGGACCGGACGGACGGACCTACCAATCTATTTCATAAAGAAGAAGCAGGACTGAAGCCCGAGGCCTTCAGCAGGCCACAGGATCTCGCTGGAATGTAGTGACCTTGTGTTGTTTTCACTGTATTACATTTATCTGCACCTTTCTTTATTTCCCCTGATGGTGGTGTTTCACTGATAGCAATGAAATAAAATTTCCATTTTCAGTCATTGTCTTTAGAATGAGCTAGCTAAAAATGTACGTGAATGATGGTAGATGGCACAGAGATAGGACAAAAACTGCGACGATGGTTACATTTCAGTGAGTACAGTCTTAGAGCTGGAGATTATTGAGTGACCTGTAACTTTAAGAAGAAAGGAGAGCAGGAAATGTATTGAGAAGACAGACAGGAACTGGCGAGCTGTTCAGTAACAGGAGAGGGTCTCTAAGGATACAGGAAAATAGAGGGAATCATGAAGGCTGAGTCCGGCTGGATGTGGAAAGCAAGTGTGACAGTTACTTGGCGGTCTCAAAGCAGTGGGGAGCCGGGGGAATTTTTAGGAAGTAAGTGACACAGTGGTCAAAAGTGACAAGCGAGAAAGGGGATTTTAACTGTGACATTTAGGTCTTAGTGGAGAAGGGTGACAATCCTGTGAGAGAAAGGTTGCCGTGGTCTAGTGATTAGAAGACTGAACAAGGAATTTTCCGGAATGGCTCATATAAAGAAATAAATCTTGGTGTGTCAAGAAGAAAGCTGAAGCAAGTTTTACAGTTGTTTAAAGTAGAGAAAGAATACAGAGGACAGAGAATGGCAAATTGCTAAAGAGAGATGAGAGAAAAGACTCAGCTACAGTAAAAATATATTTTGCTATATCAAAAGAAACTACAGGGAAACCTAGGACTGCTTGTGTTCCAGTAGTCCCAGTCATTTTTTAAAATAGAAGCTCATTATAGAAACCTCAGCTCACAACTACCACCAATTTCTGTCATTTGTTTCATTTTTTCCCTCAAATCCGAGAGCAGAACTTAACATTTATAAGGCTTCAGGTTATATCATCGAAAAATGAAACCTGTTCAGAAAATCTGTATTTTTTATATAAGGAAACCTTTTATCAGTCACAAATGATTTGTCATTAAAAGACCTTTGAGACAAAATCAGACAACCTGAGTCCAAGTTCTGCATTCACACATGTGAGTTTAATGAGTTTCCTTAACTTTCTGAACAGGATGAATACATACCTTGTGTAAATAACTGGCTGTTATGAGTATCAAATTAAATGATGCACCTATAAAGTGTCTTTCATTCAAAGACAATTCACAGCATTACCAGGATAGAATTAAATTCACCATAGCACAGCATTTTAGGGTTATGTACATTGCACATTGCTTGTTGAAATAATTTTTGAAATATGAAAAATATGGTGCAATACCTTTCAGCAAGACTTCAGGAGAAACACATCAACTCACTTTTATCAGAAGGGTGGGATTCACAGGTACAAGAAAAATAGCATGCATGGTTTCCAAGCACTTAGAGAATAATGACATGCTATAGAAGGAAGAATATGATGGAAAGTTTTGAGAAAATAGAGAAGCAATGAGAACACAAAATGAACCAGCATTAGGCATGGTGGTAGCTGTTCTTTAGCTACTCTCAGTGACCATCTGAAGAGAAAGAAATATCCCAAGAAAGCTCCCCTGCTGTATATTCTTCTGTGGCAGAAGATATAAGAATAATGATCCTTGCTACCTGTTAGCATCTTCCCATTACAGTCATGCTTCTGAAAGTTACAGGTAAAGGAGGGATGCAGCCAAATGTATAATCGTCATTTCAGGCCAGGAAGCCTGCTTCCTTTTCCATCTGTGGCTGTAATGGACAAATAGAAGGAAATGGAGCAGCTCTTTTCTTTCCCTTCTCAAATCTGGAGGTGTGTACAACCTAAGTAGTCTCCTTGATTCCTGGCATTCCAGTTTCACCTTGGCCCTTCTGACTCTGATGAAGAGCCTCCTGGTTCTCCCAAGCCCAAACCACTTCCAACATAAAAGGAAAAGAGTTAAAGATAAACGTAAGTGGATCAGAGGACAAAAGCACCAGAAAAGCCCATCCCACTAAAGAATCTTTAGCCAAAACTATTCTTGGCCAACTCACCCCTCTTTTCTCTCAGCTCTAGCCTCTCTCTCCAGACAAAACCATAGGTGCTTCCATGGAGCCCACATTCATCCTTATGTCATACTTCCTTCTCAAAGTCAGGTTCTTTCTGAGCTGAAGACATTTAGGTATTTAGGAAGACTTAAGATATTCAGGAAATGAGGAAGAGAACAGAGTGTCCATTGGGACAGAGAGTGGTTCTACTTGTTCGTTTTCTTCCACTTTCTAATCAATCATGTATGCAGTAAACAGTGTCACAGTAGGATTGATAATTCTGTTATGAGCATGACTTTTTACAGAATTTCTTCCTATCCTATCTACTAGAATCCTCCAGCAATGTAGTTAGAGGAGTCCTCCCTTTGAAAAGAGGTTGGTCTTTGATAGCTTGGACCAATGGATTACAGTAGAAGCGTTGCTCCAGGGCTGGACTTTAACAAAACTGACAGTTTTCTAAGTTGAGCTCTTGGAGCCCTGAACCATCATGTAAAGTCCAACAATCTGTTGGAGAGATTGGTGAAAAGGCCATGTGGCTACATGAAAAGGAAAAGGAGACCAGCTGAGTTCAATGCAACTGGACAAAGCAGGAGACATGCAAGTGAGGCCATCCTGGGGCCACCAGCCCAGCTGAGCAACCATCTGAAAGTCACCATGTTACCTCAGCTGTGATGCGGTAGAGCTGAGGAAATCGCTCACAAAATCATGAGATTTCATAGAATGGAATTTTAACTTGTTTAAGCTATGGGTTAGTTTACCATGTAGCAGTAGATAAATCGGACAATGCCCCTTCACATTTTACAAATTGCTATTAATACATGATCACATTTCTGAATCAGTTTTCATCATTGCCCTTCTTAGCTACACATAAGCCTCCAGGTATTTTTCTTCCCAACAATAAGCAGCTTGCACATTTCCCCAGTAATCTCATATGCAAAACACATATCTGCTGAATTCTTAAACATATGGTGAATTCCCAGTACACAATTCAAAAAAGAAATGATGAAAATAACATGAACTCAATTTCAGAAGTCAGTGGAATGGTGATGGTACTTACAAATCACAGTTTCCCTAAGTGATAGTAATAGTATACAAAAATGCACCATGATTCCCTTGCGGTGGGTGATATGAAATCTTATCTGCAAACAACAGTACCTTGGATAGTTACCAGTGCATTGCTTCTAGAAGAATATGTTGTAAAAGGTTTGGAGGTTTTATCATTGCTGTTTTGTATTTAACATTCTTAAGCAGCTGTATCGTTAGTTAAGAGGGTTTTGGATGATTTTCAGATAAACGATCTCTACTCCTATAGGTGATACATAAAAATGTTTCTCTGTTTTATCTCAAACTGTATTGTGATTTCTTACTGACTCAGGACCAGCCATATACCCATAATCTCTGACTTGTCTTTTTCTAATCTTTCTATCCTTCTCCCTTGGTGAAGAGATTGTTAGCTGTGAATTCTTTTGTCTGTGAACGAATCTGCAACATTTCCTTCATCTGTTCTAACCTGCAGTTTACACTTCGTCATCCACTAAAATAAAACAGTTGAACTTATTGAGATGGTTCTAAATTAAAAGTAAACAGTCACTGAATGAGGTAGGTATTTCCATAATAAAATGTTTGCAGTTGGTGAATTTTTGCAAAGATTTAGGTTGCTATGATGCTTTTTTTTTTTTTTTTTTTTTCGGTTTTTAGATACTAGCCTAGGATTTAAATACTGGAGATAGCTATAAGTAAACTCTAAATGAATACATATCATTATAGTCATTGATCTATATTTTCAGTCTTATTTGCAGTAGTAAAACAGTATGGATAAAATGAGTATTTAATACCATTAAATACTGAATGCATCATTCAGTATTTTAGGACATCTACACAGGTCAAAATAAATTGGGATTGAAAGGATTTAACAGTATACATTAATTACAGAATAAAAATTACTCCTCCAATTTTATCTTTTAAATATGTATGTACTTGGAGTAGCTGCATAATTACTTCAGTCTTCCTTCCACTTCAGTTTTAGACTGAGTTGTGAACAGTGCACACCTTTCTGCTCACCCCATGCAGGTATACACTTACAGCCACCCACATCATCTTGTTTCATTTATGGAACCAGTTTTAAATAACTGAGAACATATTGGAATGCAATCTTCAAACATACTAAAAGCACTGCAAATCCAGCTAAATAAAAACCAAGATAGGGCTTCCGTCCCTTTCATAGGACACAGAACCAAATGTGCAGCCAAATTATCCTCCCATTAAGTACACATTCTCGTTTTTGGAGGAGAAAATCAAAGGAGTCTAGTCCAGAAGCATCCAGTCTGTTAAATCCCATTACTGAAATGAACTTGGGAAATGATGATAAACACCTTCCTGTCCCTCCTCATCAGTTCAGAATTTGGAGGGGCAAAGGAAGTGGAATGCATGCTCAATTGAGGCAGTAAATACTAGGCTGTAGCAGATTGTTTTACTGTTAAATACAGTAATGGGTTTTTAATGGCTGCTGTCCAAAATTACACTGGAGAAAAATGGTTTATTAGTAATAGTAATAGCTGGCACTTCTATCTTCAAAGCACTTTACAAATATTAGCTCATTAATCCTCTAACTGCCACTGGGAGGGTGCGTTAATGTTTTTATCCTCAGTTTACAGCTGGTGAGACAGGAAAATAGAAGGTAGAAACCAAGTTTTCAAAAGGAGGTTTTGTGTATGGAGGTCAATTTCCAATTCAAACAACCCATATCAATTTTTATATATAATTGGATGGTATTCACTCTGACGACTGTCATTCCTTTTTTGAGGGGATAGTAATTAAGGTCAAATCCAATTTATTTGAACTTGATTCACATGAGATGCACCTGAATTGCTCATTCCTGGTCCTTTAGCATTATTTCAAGCAAATCAATTGTGTTCAGAATCTATTCAGCCCAAATCAATTACACGCAGAAACTTGTATGCATGGAAAAAGGTCTCTTGAGACCCTTTGAAATTTAGCTCCACTGAAAGTTGCTGGAGATCACAGTGTGAAGCAGGGTCAAGGTCAAATTTAAACACCTTTATTCTGGCTTTCTATGTTTACCCATTCACTCAGATCTCCTTTCCGGAAAATACTATATGTCTCAAATTAGTGAACAATAATGAACAACCCAAACAGTCTATTATTCCTTCTGGTGTAGTCTATAGATGGTAAAATTATTATTGTTTTTCTTTCTTTACTTGCCACCAAGGACAATGTTTTCAATTCTTTGCCACTGAACAATGCCTTAAGTATTTTAATTGAATAAATTATTTCCCCACTGTGTCATTAGATGCATTGTACAGAACAAGTTTACAAAGTCTCTGAATTTATAATACAAAAATAAACACATTTGTTAAGGAGCCAAGTGCTATACTCTAAAGAAGCAGGCATGGATCAGAAAAAAGCCTTAAAGCAAATTCATTCCATATAGTCCAAGGAAATGGGATCTACTGTCTAGACAAAGCAGAAAGCAAACACATTTCTGCCACTATCTATTACATAAAAAAGTCTTTTGGAGTCAGTGTTCAAGAATGCTATTTATATTTTGCATATTAAAAAATTAACATTTTTCTAAATACCACATACCCCCAAAATCAAATACCTCTCAAAATTCCCAAATATATTGACCATGCCTAGAATAGGGTTGATTTTTCCCTCCAAAGCCTTATCTTAATTGACAGCTGCTAATAAAGACAGTGCCACCATTATGATAGGTGTCATTTTCAAAAACAGCCAGCCTGGGATATGGTATCTGCCATTGCCAACTATGTCTATCTTAATCTGGAGTGGCAGATACACCTTTGTGGAAATGCCAACCATGTAATGCAATTGGTTACATACAATACCCAGATGTGAGGGAAATCTATGCATATTGAGATTACAGAGTATCAGAAACATTTCTGCCAAGAAATAAAAGATGGTAATGAAGGCAAGCAAAAGCTTTGGTGAGGGTGAAGGTTGATTTTTACATATACTGGTGCCCAGGACACATTTTAGGAGGACTCAGACATCAGACACTTTTATGACATGATTTTGCAGAAAACACAAATGTCTTTCTTTCCCAATGTATCTCCCACATAGGAGTGTCTCACCCACATGGGAGTGTCTCATAGCAAATCTTGGCAACAAGAATTTTAAATCTTCTTTTTAAATGCCACCACCCTGAGGATTAGCATTCAACATCATAAAATACTTTAGGATGAGCCCTTAATTATCTACTTTCCATATGACAAAATAATACACAGAAGAGGCAAATCTGGATGACCCTTGACAAAGACCATAGTTAGAGAATCCTGCTAATCCCAGGGTGCCGGTACCATGGGCATTGCCCAGGTGGGAAATGAAGTCCAAGAGTGAAGAGAATGGGTATGTAATGAACTGAATGTGTGTCTCTTCCAAATTCATATGTTGCAACCCTAATCTCAATGAAAAGCCATTTGGAGGTGTTGCATTTGCAAGGGAATTAGATCATGAGAGTGGGGCCCTCATGAATGTGATTAGTATCCTTATAAAAGGGATACTGGAGAACTCTTGAACTCTTTTTTTCATTCTCACCAGGAAGGTATAATGAGAAGTCAGCAGTCTACAAATCAGAAGAAGGCTTTCATGAGAACCAGACCATGCTGGAATCCTGATATCAGGCTTCCAGGCCCAGAACTGTGAGAAACAAATTTCTACTGCTTACAAACCTCCCCTTCTGCGGGACTTTGTTACAGTAGTCTTGACTAAGATGGGGTGTTGAGGGGTCTGCTGGACTCAAAGGTGTAGTAGTTAGAGCTTGAGGCTGGAGATTAGATACTTTTGAGTTGGAGTACTGGCTTGGCCACTTCCAAGTCATGTTGTGGGACCCTGGACAAGGACACCCTATGTCTGTGACACTCAGCATTAAATGAATACTATCATAACAGTAATTTCCTCAAAACACTGATGCAGAGATTATAAAATACATCATAAACATTTAGTAAGGGACAGGTAATTTAACTGCTTGCCTGGCATAGCTTCAGTTCTGTCTCTAGCACAAAGCAGTTATTCAATAAAAGCCTTTAATGATTGGTCACTGTAAATATTTCATAGCATACCAAATAAATCAATCATTTAATCAGTCAATGTATAATGGAATTAAGGAAGTTATAAAAAAAATTGAATCTCCTTATCTTTGGGTAGGGTTATATTCAACCTTGAACAGAAAACTGGTGAATTTTTCAGTATTTCCCCTAGACTCCTTGCATCCCTCAGCTTATATGTTAATTATGAATTTGCTTTTTAAAAACAAATCAGTTATACAATATTTCTCTTTTCTTTCAAAAAAGGAAATTTAAAAGCTGTAGAGTGTATTATGAACTGAGTTACATATGACGGTATCTGCACTTTTATTCTGGCTTCACCACTGCCCAGCCCACTATTCAACTTTACTTCAGTTTTTTTCCTCTATAAAATGAGCTAACAACCTATCCTTTTTTGTCTGCCCCATTGCTGAAAATATCAAATTAGATATGGGAAAATTCTGTCAAAACTTTAAAGTACTCAAATAATGAATTTTTTAAATAGAAATATTCAGCAATAATCTTCTAAATGAATGTAAATGCTGTGTTGAATGTCAAGGGTCTCAGAAAAGGTCAATACTTGTCTTCTGCTTGAACCTTTGCACAGGAGATGTGTTTTTCTTTGAACACATCAATATGTAAGACATCCCATAGTAAGCTGATATCCTGTCACATCACTTTCTTTAGTGGTCTTCAACACAGTAACAAACTAAATTCACAGTCAGCTCTAATAGCAACAAATCATTAAAAATCTCCAATATTTTCTCACCAATTTACTTTCTATTACTTTGGAACTATGTTCCTTAGCCAGGGTAAATACAAATTTCTCATATCAGCATGCTACCAATATATCCCTAATCTAGTTCCTCATCTTCTTTATCCTGATAACACTGTATCACAGAGAGGGAGCCCTTCAGAGATCCAAATATCCAGGTCACAATGACTTTAGGCTATCAGAGTATTATCTGAGGGTATCTCCAATTCTTGGGCACATCTATAATCTCTAGAGTTAAAATCACCACTTACAGCTAAAGCTTTTGTTAGAGAGGAACCTCTGTTAAAAATGCAAACCTGTTACCAAAGAAGCTAGAATCCATTCTTTGCATTATTCACTGTGCTTTACAGCTTTCTCTTGGAAGACAGAGATAATTCAAGGGAAAGGGCAAGTTTGTTTTGAAGTTTGAAGCTTCAACTGAAACCCACTTCTGGCCGTGAGCATGCCCACCTGGGGCAAAGAAGGAGGATCAGAGGAAGGAATAACAAAGGGGAAGAGAAAATGATGGCCTTGAATCCTGATGGCAGATTTCAGGATTCTCCCTTTTGTCCTGCTTTTGGCAGTTAGGGTTTTCTTCTTCCACCTTACACAAGTTCTATAAACGTGAAGCCTTCAGGGTGTGTTGGATATTCTTCAGTATCTCTCCAGAATCATATTTATTCTCCACCTTCCTCCAAGCTGCTCTGTGCAGAGGGAACCAACTGCAGCAGATCATTTGGACCAGGCTCCTTTGTCCTCTGATTGCTGATGGGTACGGCCACTGGGAGGAAGCAGGAGATCTTGGGGTAGGAGACCAGTGTCCTGCGACTTGACAATGGCTATGTTTCTCTAATCTCTAAAACCACAGGTTCTGTCGGCAACCTTCCCCAGTGCTGGCTCCCATCTTTCAGTAACTTCTTTCTCTGTGGTCCCTCTAGACTAAGGGCAGTGAGAGCACAGGGTTGCCTCAGCAGCCTTCCTTGTTGGCTGGCCTCAACTCTGCCCCAAAAGATGTGGTTGGTCTCTTCTTTAAATTCCCTTCAAATGCCCCATTTGGATACCTCTTATATACAAGAAAAAAAAAAACAAGTGAAAGCAAGGGAGTGCCAACTTTTACCCAGAGGAGATAAAACAACTCTGGGTCCTTTAACACTGCCAAGGGAACATGCTCCCTGTTCCAAGGGATGGTACTCTGCCATCAGGGCATTCAAGTCCAACACTGCAAGATCATCACGTTTCTCAAGATAAGTCAGAAATATGAATTTTTTGTGAAATCCCTGGCTTTAAAATATTGGCTTAAGTATTTTCTAAATATGTCTTAGGCCAAAGAAAACACATAGGTAGGCTGGGTTCAGTCCAAGGGACATAGGGCTGGATCTTAAATAGACTACGGTGCCTCTTAAAAAGAAAAATCTGCTTTTCCTTATAATGCAGAATTATATCAAGAAACAGAAATTCTCATCTATACAACTCTTTCCTACACAATTAATTTATCTAAAAATAATAACTTTCTCTCCCTCATTTGAAATCTCATTGCAAAAACTGAGAACTATCTGGAACCCAAAAGGGACGTGAATCTTGATATCTAGGATTGTTCTAAATGTATGAATCTAATCAAATCACGTAGTTTCTGCATGGCTCTCTCCATTCATCCGCAAAATCATGATAATGACTTTTTCCTACCATCATCACAGGGACACTTGGCTGAAAAATGAAATAATACATAGTAAATGAAAGGCACATTTGAGCTCTTTGGAGAATAAAGTGCTGTGTAAACCAAAGGGATTAGTAAGAAAAACCTCAGAGGTTTGTCAGAGCTTTTCTTCTTCTCCAACCACATTTCATGATGCCAAGGTAACTGTAAGTCAATGCCTCAGGCCAGCACAATGTCATAGAAGACCTCCCCAAATCTAAGGCAGTGGTTCTCAACTCTGACATTACTATTTCACCGGAGTTTTTCAAAAATCCACATGACTGTTCACTACTTCCAAGAATTCTTACTGAATTTATCTGGGTTGGCAGTTTTTAAAAAGTTCTCTAGATGATTCTCATTTCAGTCAAGCCTGAAAACTACTACCCAGGATTTGTCAAACATGTTAAACAATCACTACCTGCAATATGTACATCTAACTGATCTAGGTATCAAAATGTTCCATGATTTTAGTAGTAACATAATGTACTGTGCCATGCCATGCTGGGTAGCTCAGTTATGTCTGACTCTTTGCCTGCCAGGCTCCTCTGTCCATGGGGATTCTCCAGACAAGAATACTAGAGTGGGTTGCCATACCCTCTTCCAGGGGATCTTCCCAATCCAGGGATCAAACTCAGGTCTCCCGAGTTTGAGAGATTCTTTACCAGCTGAGCCATCAATAAGTTCACATTTATTCATATACATAGACACACTCATGTCTATCTTTTATCCATTCACACACTGAGCATGGAATAAAAATTATTATAATAAAAAAGTGAGAATTTATTGAGTGCTTAATGCATTCTAGTAAGTTGTCTACATAGATTGCTGCATATAACGCTCATAATAACACACATGAGCTGGGTACGGATTTGTTGTTGTTGTTCAGTCACTAAGCCATGTCCAAATCTGGGCATGCCAGGCTCCTCTGTCCTCCACTGTCTCCTGAGTTTGTTCAGTTTCGTGTCCACTGAGTCAGTGAGGCCATCTAACCATCTCATTCTCTGCCACCCTCTTCTCCTTTTGCCTTCCTAGCATCAGGGTCTTTCCCCATGAGTTGGTCCTTTGCATCATGCGGCCAAAGTATTGGAGTTTCAGCTTCAGCAACAGTCCTTCCAATGAATATTCAGAGTTGATTTCCTTTAGGGTTTGGGTATAGATAGTATGCCACATCTCCATAGACGAAATCAGTTTTAGGGAGGTTGAAATGACTTGCTCAGAACCACGCACTGAGGAATTAACAGAACTGGATTGGGAACCCTGGCAGCCTGACTCTTATAGCCATGATATTTATGTAATAAACAGGGTGTACCACACCCTGTTTGCTTCCCATTGTGACAGAACCTATAGTGTTTAAAAGATAAGTAAAATGAAGCATGTGGCCTCAAAAAGATTCTGCCATCTGATAAGGGAATTGTGATGCAGACTAAACTTCATAGGCTAAACAGGAAATTGGCACACTGTCGTCCCTGGAATTAGGGAGAGGTGGATTGGAAGATGGGCAATGCCTGGCTTTACTAAGCTTCTACTTCACAACTATAGAGGAAATGAGATGTACTCAGACATCTGAAGAGAGAATGTAATAAGACCACGAAGAAAAAAAAAAAATCCCTGGTCAAAGAACAGACTGCATTTATGTATTAGCCATTCAGCACATTTACTATTCTTATCACCTCCTGGTATCACTTGGATTGAATGTTTATGCCTCCCTAAATTTACCAAATTATCATCTTAACCAACAAATCACAACTTTTGAAGAATTCACCACAGTTCAAAGTTTTTACTTCTGATTCTTACTGAAAAATTGTACACAAACCCAACTGTAACACACATGCACACTCACACACACACACACACACACACACACACACACACACACACTCCTAATGTGATTTCCAAAGAGGTAAACAAGTTGCAATTTTTGGTAGTAATAAACTAATGTGAAAATTAAGTAAAAATTTTTACAGAAAAAATTTAAAAACTGAAAACAGAATATTCTTTCTTTTTGTACTTTTATTATCTAAACACAATGGGAAGCTAAGCAAGACCATTTTTTTAATCCACAATACATAAAATCTCAATTAGTTATGGTCTATTTGTGCACTGACTAAAAACATTCGTTAACAAAACAGAATTTTCTAGTTTACTGGATAAGTATACCAGGAGAAATTGCAGAATAATGTTAGGTTGCCAAGCAACTGCTGCTCTACTCCCTCATTCATCAAGCTTCTTATCCCAGTGCTAGAGAATTCCAACCAATTTGTTTCTTGGGAAAATTATAGTGACTTTCAGTAACACAATAACACTTTTATTCTCAGAAGATAAACTTAGATGTTCTTTTGATCAAAGGGATGTGTTAATTCACTATTCTCTACATGGTGCTAATGAGAAAGCTATAATTAACCAACTACACTATTGCCGACACATATAAAATAAACTGCAGTAATTAGTAATGTTTAAGGTGTTAACCAGCCTCCAAAATTAGAAAATACAGAATCTTTCCCCCAATAAAGATGCAGAGAAAGGAGAAATCACCATAGCTAATTAAACTGAGGATTGTTTCCATTCCCCAGCCTCCTCCCCCCCAAAAGTGGGAGAGGCACAGGATCTCCAAAATGTGAGAGATTTCATTTTAAAAGCAGAGAAAATGGCTCAGTGCCAAAATTTACCTGTAGGTAGACATAAATGCTGGAGAATAATGTAATCTTTTCTTTGAAAGAATGCTTAGCACAATATTTCTCTAGGAATGAATAGAAAGAATATTACGCTTTCACTCATTAGCTGTGTTAACTTAGCATATTGTATGTAAATCACCATAATAATTGCATTCTCTTCAGACTGAATCAGTTAGTTAGAATGAAGCTGTAATCAAAATGCTCATAATTGAAAATACAGTATTCTCGGTCTCGTTTTGAAAAAATAACAAGGAACACTGATTGAATCAAATAATACAGTACATCACTGAAAATAGCCTTGGTACAGAGATACGTTGTTTCTCTAGATTATACCTTAGCATGTCAATTAGCTCCCCAAATCTGGATTTGTCATGGTTTTTTACTGTTACCCTTTGTCTTCAGCCTAACTTCAGCTTTCCAGGTGCAAAATCTAAGATTGACTTTTTAGATTTTTTTTTTTTAAGGGAAAATATAAAATAGTAAAAAGCTAAATTTTGTTTCTAAAATGTATTAGACTCTATGGCACTGCTGGCTGTCATAAATCAAAGGGCAAAATAATTTCCAATAAATGGAACATTTAATGCCAATGCTCCTGGGAAAGAATATGTAAATGATCACATGAATTTCAGGCAAGCTGTTACAGTAATTCCTCAAGGTACCCTTTAAAGATGACATATTCACTGTGAAGAAGAGGGCATTGGTTGTCTTGCAAAAGTCAAACTTGAAGCAATACTCTACTATATGAACTAATACAGGGCTTCCTGACATTCTTTTCTTCAAATCTGATGCCATTAGCCACGCTCTATGACTTAATTTTCTTTTATTAGATAAGAATTAGTAGAATCTGAAATCTGCCTTAAATTGTTACTTTTATTTAATTTCCCCATAAAAAATGAGTCTGTCTAAAATATTTTGAAAAGCAAATTTGGGTCAAACAATCTTCAATCTTCAAAGATTTCAGAAGCTAATTATAAAAACCAAGCTCTAATCCAGCAAATATTTTCCTAGGTGAGTTCTACTTTGTAAGTCATAATTTGTGATGGTGACATCTGTCTGGTTTCACTTGCTTCAGAACCATCAAAATATGCCAATATTCTAAAAAACAAGTAATTTTTAAATGAATTTAATACTAGTTCATTTAAGGAGATGGATTCACTTTAAGGTAATAAATATATTATATGCAATATCAAATTCTAGCAGACCTGTAATTAGGTAAAGGGGACATATAACTTCCTCATTACTGGGTATGTTGGAGCACCTATACAACCAAGAGCAGTAATAAACATCCATAGCCTTATCTTTAAAGAAAAGGACCCATAAGGTGCAACAGAGAACAATCTGGAAAACAAACATTAATCATCACAGTCCCGAACTTCTGCAGTGAAGAGTAGAAACACGTCTGGAAAGAGATTTTAATGAACTGCGGTAGCAAGTACTCTTACCTGCCCAGAAATAACCATTTGTCTCCATTTATTCACTGACAATATTCAAGAGTTTGTGAGAAATGGTTATACACTATGTGCTCTGCCATTATTGGAGGGAAATCCACAGCAATACTTAAGGCCATAAAATAGAAATCCCCATTATACACTAGACTCTAGAACCAAGTTAAATTTTGAAAGTCACAGGGTGATCCATCCTAAAAATAATGAAATTAAGACAAAGCCAACTGCAACATTAGCAGATGAGAGAGGAAACATTTTTACACACAAAGCAGGAAAGTCAGCAATTTTTTGTTCTCTTGTTACTAAAAGTTTCCCTAAACAGCTTTCTAAGCTTCTTTCTCCATCCAGTTGGTTAATTTATGTCTTCCAATCTGCTGGAAATCAAAGCTTTGTAGAAGATGGACTGGGCAGTAATACTAATGCCAATCGATGGTCTCCAAAATTAGAAATCAGTATTTCGCCTTCAGTAAAAATGCAGAGAAAAGAGAAGACGCCTGATCTACTTAAATTGAGGAATAATTTATAGTAACAGAAACGGGGTCAGCAACCATAACTTTAGTGTTGATTACGCATCAGACGCTGTTTACCGGAATGATCTCACTCCACTTGCTCAAAATTCCGAAAAGGAAGGTATTGATACTATCCCTGTTATTGAAAGGGGGAAACTGAGGCACGGGGCAACCGACTTGTCCAGAACCACACGTCTCAGAGCTACGAGCCCACGGCAGCGCCGCGAGACACTCTGCCTTGCCCGAGCCCAGGTGGCTCACCACTTGCCCACCTCCGCGCGCACGCGCAAACGCGCCCCCCACCTCGGGCGTTCCGTGAGCGCGCCACCGCGCACGCGCATGCCCTGGCACCACTTGCCAGCTCTGGGGACTCTCTGGGAGCCCCCCCACCCCCGCGGAGCTGAACCCCGGCGCCACTCGCGTTTGGCTGAACCCGAGTCTTCCTCCGCGCCTTGTCGCCCTGCTGTCACTACACACCTGCCTTCAGTAGCTCACCTACTACCCCTTCGCCGCCCGCCCTCCGGCTGACAGCCTGACCACCCAAGGATGCCACTCGGGGTGTGGGTACCTGAGCCCTCGCGGTGACGGCTTCTTCAGCCCCTGGCTTTTCGCAGGAATTCTCAGTCCGGCCCCCGGCTGAGAAAGTGAGGCTCGCGGTGAGCAAGAGGAGTGGGAATGAAGGGGCTGGCTGGCGTTCCCCAGCCTGCCGGCTCCAGTCCCAGCTCTCCAGATTAATCACTTTCTCCCTGCTCCCCCCAACCCCCACGCGCACACTCACTCAAAAAAAGAAGGGAGGGAGAGAGGCACAAAGAGGAAGAAGGGACCATCCGTGACTGGCATCTCTAGCTCCCCCAGCTCCGCTACCAGGGAGCCATGGCAACCACGCCCCCGACCTGCCCCCCCATCCCCTCGGTGGTCTGGGAGGTGGAGCCCCTAACCCTCCCGGTTTTCACGTCCCCCACCCCCGCCCCACCAACCCAGGTGTCCAAAATCTCCCTTTTCAAGTGACGGCGCGTCTCAAACCCCACCGGCATGTGTAATCGTCCCTTGAGAGAGGGAGCAAGACAGTGGGGCGGCGGTGTTGGCGCCCTAAGACCCAAGAGATGGTAGGGGGCAGGGAAGAGTCACGCCAGGACTGACCCTCAAACCCAGCTGGACTTCGCAGCCCCCACCCGGGTGAGGCTGGAACCTCCAGGAGGGTCTGGAATCCTCTCCGAAGGGTAGCAAGAGATGCAGGTAAGGGAGGCTGGAGAAAAGACAGAGAGTCAACCTACCTACCCGGGACCAGGAGGAGAAAGTGGGAGCTGGAGGATTCGAGGAGCCGCTTTGCTCCGTCCGACCGACCAGAACCTCCTGAATCCAGACTCAGCCACCAGGGGGCGGGGCTGGGAAAGGGGGTGTCTCTAACTGGCCGAAGGCTGGGGCACCCTCGGACCACCCTACTTTGTGCAATGACGGAGCCCTGACTACGCACCATCACCGACCCACCAGGGGTTGAATCCCGCTGGAGCAAACCCATTATCCTCCTTCGGTCTCGCTCAAAGAGTTGCGGAGCTCCCCGGGGCTAACAAGACAAGCCCATTAACCACCGCCCCACCCCCCACCCCCCACCCCCGGCACACCTGAGTCGCTCCCAGCACCGGGTCCGTTCTGTACCTTCCTTCGAGGAAACCGCTCCTTCAAGCTGGCTTGGAGCGGGAGAAGGGCGTGGAAGTCCAGCAGCTCCCGGCGGATGCACGGGAGTTTCTCGCCGGCAGCTCCCAGCCGATCCGCACGCGGGTCTGCCCGCGGAGAGGCCGCCGCGCCCCTCCCACCGCCGGCAGTGGCCGCGAGGACGCGGACCTGTTCTGGCTTGCTCTCGGATCCACACCCTCCCCGCAGAGGGAGGCTCGCGCAGCTCCTCTCTGCGGTGGTTCTGCCGATCCACCCCACACCCACGCCGCTTATTCCCCCTCCTTTTCCTCCCTCCCTTGGGACAGGGAGAGTTACAGGCTTAAGACTTTTATTTCATGGTGAAAAGCAAGGGACGAAGCCCAAACTTTGCTCGCGATTTTCCACGTCTATGGTTAAAAGGGGTAGGATCGTTGCCCCTTTTATCTGCAAAAGAGAAAATTTAAAGTCCATCTGCCTCCTGATAGCTCCACTCAGTATATACTCCAGACACAGGTCGCCAGTCTGGTTTTCTCCCAGAGCTGCATGTTGAAAGGGTGTGGTGCCATGGACCTATTTTTTTTTTTTCCTTTTTGCTCTCATTACTCATTTAGAGGCGTGATGAGGCTTGCTATTTAATTTACAAATGATGCTACTACCGTAAACTGGCAAATTATTGGTATTTGAATGTATGTACCTTCTTCTGTTACCATTTTTTAATTGTCCTATTACTTATGATCAATAATTTTATCATATTGTTCCCTAACATTTTTTCCTACTTATTCTGTATTAATCAATTATAAAATAGAAAGAAGTCTTGGGTGCTTATTTCCACTACAAAAGGCCACTTCTGTTGCCTTATCAATTCCCCCCAAAAATGCAATTTTTATTTGAAGATTCCAAAATTAATCTGGGAAAATTACAATCTTTGCAGTATAAAGTGATTTTTATACCCCTTTCATTTTTTCCCTCACCATAATCGTATTTTCCAAAAATTTCACACAATACCACTTTTTTAAAAATTTTGTTGAATTTAAGTTCTCTTTGATGGTTAGAGAATCATTGACTTTTAAGTTTTACTCTACTAAGGCAGTGAGATTGACCTTACAGGCTGGTTTTGTCCATTGAACAATGATGGCATTTAGAGATGTGAGCCCCCCTCAGAGCTGGATGCCGCTATAGTGAGCAGCAAGGGGAAGGCAACTCAGGATTCTGCTTCAGAAGCAACTGAATCAAATATTTTGCAAATGAATAAATGGACTTTTAAATTTTAATCATTGCTAACCTTTGAGCCCCAATTCTGTCAGTTCATGTGTGGGCAAGGCTCTTACTGACTGTGTGGCAAATTGCAAATGCAAGTGAGGGCAGGATATGTCCTGAGTTTAAACTGAACTGCTGGAGTAATTTCTTTGCCTGAGGCATCATTATTCACATGGCATGTTTTCTAAAGTAGAAACAAAGATATAATATTGAATAAAATTCCGACAGGGAAAGTACTGTATCTGTAAGAAAACATTTCAGAGGTCAAGAAGACAGAAAGCCAAGTTGATCTCCTGAGTATACCTTCTTCTTGTAAGTATCCGCTGAGCAGAAGACTCAGAACTCCATCCTAGTCAAAGCAACAGAGTGCTGAAACCTATTGCTCTTAGCTTTATGGTGTGTTTGCTTGACATCTGGATCCCTATTTAAAAAAAAAAATGTTGAGCACCTACTAATTATCATTGTTCTAGGAGAGAGAGTACAGTGGAAAATTCAACAGGCAAGGCTAGTTGCTTGTTTTTAAATTAACTACCCAAAGATATATAAGAGTATAGCAAGGCATGATACCTGACACAAGAAGATGATGTGTCAGTTCTTAAACATGAATTTTTCTTGTAAGGGGAAAAAACATGATTCTGCTTGTAAATCAGGAAATAGCCCAAGAGTAAACCTATGGCTTAAGGACAAACATTGAGTCCTCATGTACACAAAAAATTTTACCCCAGGCAAGTACATTTTAAGAAAGAAGTGAGGGAGAGAGGGAAAAGGTAGACTAGGGAAAAGGAAGGAAGGGAGGGAGGAAGGAAGACAGGCAAATGATTAACCAAGAAAGGAAAATAGGATTTTAGAGAAAGAAAGCATTTTACCCAACTAAAGGAAGTTTGTTTGTTGTTTGTTTTTTAAGGAATTCAAAATGGAAGCAGTGACTTAAACTTCCACATCCAAGAAGCACTTCATAGTTATTACCTCCAAGGATAATTTCATATTTTTAATACATGTTCAAGGACAGGCAACCAATTTAGGCTTTCCCATCCCAAGAAACTTACAGATCTACTGCCTCTGCTTCTAGAAAGACTGGAACCTGACAGCAGAAGGCAGCCTTCATCCTGAATGGCTGTTTGCTGAAGATACCTTCTGCTGCTGCTCTGAAATCCTCTCTTGGCTCCCATTCTCCGGTCTGACACTCTATTCAGCACAGTTCTCACTCTACAAACAATCCTCATCTATCAGCCGTCACACCTTTGCATGTGGGTGCTGGAGAGAGACTGGATACTTATGTCACATGAAAATGTGATTGCATTAGCCTTGAAAGGTGTGAAGTTCTTGCTCACAATTGAGGAAGATTGTGTAAAATAAAATTTCAGCTATCAAATCACAAATGCAGGGGAGAAAAGGAGTTCTTTCATGAACAGAAGCAGAAGGTGAGAGAGATAGGCTGGTCATCTGGAAAAAAGAGAAAGGATATTAAAAGCTGGGGTATTTTTCAGCTTTTACTGCTGATTTACTACCTACCCTCAGCCTGAACCATCATTTGGTATCATTCCCAGAGTAGGGCCATTGAAGGAATATTGGCTCTTGGCAAAGGCTAGTAGCTAGTGATATGGCATCATTCCTAGAAAAATTGTTTAGCAGAAGAGCTATAGTTTTGGAAATGGTATTTCAGTCTAGCAGTTCAGAATAGTCACAGATCGACAGAGGTTTTCCAGCCAACTGCTGTAATAAAGGAAAGCAGGATGTTTCCACTGAGGGATAAACCCTCAAAGGCAACCTTGGAAGTACAAAGCAGCCACCTTCAGCTTAAACATTAATAAAGCAAAAGAAGACCACATTAACTCTGAGGAGTTAAAATGACAGAGTCGATACTCCTTTAACTTGTCCTTTAATGTGAGAACAAAAGGACATGTATTAAAAATCAAAGGGCAATAATTCTGGAACAAATAAAAAGGTAAAGTCTCGTATTTCATGCTGTGGATCATTAATATGTGTGATTCACCCTTAGGAAGTCATGGAACCAGATACTTTCATTGGATTTTAATAGGACTAAGTAATTTTATGGTCATTAATAACACTATACTTTTATAGCTAAAACATTGCTTATATCTTGTCAAATTTCAGGCTTCAAGGCATTTGTTGATTTCTTGTGGAGATCAGAAGATTTCCTGTCCTCCAGTTAGAAACACCTTACTGTCAATTATGGCTGGCTTAATTTCATATTGGTGATTCATTCCAAAGTCCTAGGCAACCAAGTTTTATCTCAAAAATCTGTGAACTGGGGTATATAGGAGGAATTCACATTTATTGGGGGAAAAGCCTGATATTTGGGGAAGATGAGAATTTCATCTGAATCTGTACTCCAAACATAGTATAAAATCTTCTCAATCTGGTAAGGACCTCAGCTAACATATTCTCCTACAGCTTCTTTTTATACTTGGGTAAGGCTCAGAAATTTTCTCCAGGTGGTACAATGGGATTAGTGGCCTAGAAAATATTTTTTAAAATCTCCTCGCTTTTAATCTTGTATCACTTTAGAATGTGACAAGCCACTGCCATTCTGGAAGATAATTTATTCCAATTTTGCTACAGCAAACAAAACGTATGCTAAATAGTGAGATAGTGAGTGATGCAGAAGAATAAGGACTGATCATTACAGGAAACATACTTCAGCTAAAGTAAAGGACTTAGCTTATCTTTTTCATCTATTCTGTCCAGTTGGTTTTGGCCAATAAGTTTTACTGCTGTCTATATGAAGTAGCCATGTTAGAGAAAAAGGAGAGAACTAGTGGGTCTTCTGAATATAAGACATTATGTATGGCTGGATGTTTACTCCCCTCTCTCCTCCTGCCTCACCCCTCAAATCTGTTCTTTGTTTTAAATTCCCAGTCACATGGCCACCCATTAAAAGACTGTATTTCCCAGTTTCCCTCATGACAAAGTGTAAACCGAAGACTAGGTTCACACTAAAGGGATATAAAGAGAAATGTAGTTGGCAATTTCCAGGTCATCGACTTAAAAATAATCTAGATACTTTTAGCTCTTTTCCCTTCTAGCTAGCCTGCAGTGGTTAAAGGCTTACATTGAAGATGACATAAAAGCATCCAGCAACCTGAGTTCCTGATGACTCTGTAAAATCAGAACCCGCTTATTACCATGAACTGACTTTATCACTTCTTTGAGCCAGTGTCTTCTGGGGTCTCTGTATTATATTTATTTAGCCTTTCTCCTAAGTAATACAACTGTTATCTCAATCTTCAGAGCAGTAAAGTAAAGTAAGAATGGAGGGTACAGTAGACACTGCTATTTTTTTTTAATTTCCCTGCATTTATCTGCATTAATACGGCTCAATCAGTGCTAGGGAATAACATCCCCCTATGTTTATTTGGCTGAGTGGAGGCTCAGGCCAGTGCTTCCTCTCTACTTCTGGTCCAGGTGATACAGTCAAGACCAACCAACATTTTCCATCCCTCTGCTCAGAGCAATGAAAGACAGATTCAAAAGGAGTCAATCAGAAACATACCTTGGACTTACTCTGAACAACTGGGATAAAAACTGATGATTGCTCAGCAGGTCTGATGTAAGTGAGGCTGCTTCTTATCAACACTTAGAGCATGCCTGAGAATAAAAGCACCACGGGGGAAAGAAAAGGAGAGAGACAGATACTTGATATTCTTATTTGAAGACCTTGATCTTTAAATAAGCTCAAAGTTCAATGTTTATTAAAAGCTGAAACTGGAATAAATCTCAATTTGTAGCTAGGTGAATGGAAAAAAAATTTTACATAAAGTAATTTGCATTGGTTTCCTGTATCTTGTGATCAAAATCATTTTTTTCACTATAAATGCCCAAGTAAGATTATTATCTTGGGATAAGTTGTTTAGTAAAAGGGATGTGCGTGGCAAAAAGTCTCCTTTTCATGACATTACCTATCTGGTTGGCAATGACGCCTTGAAATACTCTGTCTAAAGGATTTCACCCTGTATCTGAGTTCAGCAGAAAAGAACAAAGTGATCTAATAATGATGCCTGACATTAATATTATACAAGAAAGTGATTCTTATGTTCCATAGGTATTTGTCATCCTTGTTTTAAGGCATTCTTAAAATTTGACATAAATCTAGATGTATGGAGGCCTTACTTTTTAAAAAATTATGATATAATAGTACATTCTTTGGGGCATATTTTTCACTCTTTAAAAGAGAGCCCTAGACCAATTAGTCTTCCCCGTATAGTGTTTAGGGGCCATAACTCATGCTTTCAATTGACTTTTTTCCTGCAAAATAAACAAATTAATTAGCAGAGATGTGTCTAAAGCGCAAACTGCTGTTAATAGCATGTGTTTTACTGTGTTAATACAAACCATAATGCAATTATTTAGTCATTGCATTGGATTTATTTTCTTTCAGGGGTTAAATGAGACTTATCAATCTATTTTTTCGTGTTGTTTTCAGAACATGGTAAACAGACAAACTCAATAAGGCATTCTAAACTCTATTCCACAGAACAGTAGGCCCACAGCAAGAATTCTGAATCCCCTGTTTGTATTGACATGAAAGATTTGCCTTAGTGTATGGGCATTAGTTCTTCTATCTTCTGCTACATAGCAGAATTATACTCAGTAAGTTTAACGATGTCCATACATTTGGACCCAGGAAATCCACTTCAATGACTCTATACAATTTAAATAACTCAAAACACAGGATATTTACTGTCTTTCTCACTCAGGTAGTTTTTTGCCATCTCATACTAAAACACTTAAGGGCACATAACTATAGGCATGAGTAATACATATAAGTATTACATAACTTATATTGCCCATGTTTCCTTCAAACAAGCAAAATTTACTGGCTTAGTTCTTTTTCCTATTGCTTAGTCTATACACTAATACAAATGTGAAACACATTTAAAATTTTTCCTATCTCATATAAAGAAACCATCTTAAAAGTTTCCTAAAATTAAGTAGATTTTGATATCTCAAATATACGTAAAGGAGGAAATTTGATGATGAAAATCTGAAATATTCCAGGGTCCCTAAAATATTCTGGTGCAATATCCAGAGAAAATATATAGGAATTGACAAGTACAATGAATATATGCAATGTAGAACATAGCAAACAAACACAAGGTCCAATTCCAGTTAAAAACCTTGATAATATTTTTGCTAATGAAAAAACAATACAAAAAAAAAAAAAAGTAAAGCTTAAATATAATTGCATTATCCAATTTTAGGACAGATGCCACTTTAGAGGTCATTAATTCATGCAACCATTTCAGAAAAGTATAATTCATTATGTGTTATTACATTGGGCGTCTCAGATGGTGGGTGCTAGTGGTAAAGAACACGTCTGCCAATGCAGGAGATGCGGGTTCACTCCCTGGGTCATGCAAATCCCCTGGAGAAGGAAATGGCAACCCAGTCCATATTTTTGCCTGGGAAACCCCATGAACAGAGGAGCCTGGTGGGCTATAGTCCACGGGGTTGCAAAGAGTCAGAAACGACTGAAGCAACTTAGCATGCACATTATTATATTAATAAATAATAAAATCAGCAATTATACTCAGTAAGTTTAAGGATGTCCATAAACTTGGACCCAGGACTTCTGCTTCTATGACTCTATAGGATGTAAATAACTTGAAATACAGGTAACTCAATATGCCCATAAATATTCAGTGATAGAATTAATTATAAATACAGGAGAACATAGTTACTAGGTTGAATCATATGAAACTGTCCCTCTGCCAATCCTGCAATGATGGTGATTTCATGTTGTTCAACCTAATAGATTATTCTGCAACCCTATGATGATTAAACAGTGTTTTAAAATTGTGTTTTTAAAGATTTGTAATATAAGAAATTCTTTTCAATGTAAAGTTGTGGAATTCTAGTTAGGGTTCCTTTCAGGACCAACCCTCTTATAGATAAAAACTATAATGTATGGATAGACTGTAAACATAATGCCTGAAAGCACTGGAAAGTTTCTCCAAACAGGCAGAAACTGGAAAGGGTAGACGCTGGAGGAAGGAGACAGCACTGGATGAGTGTCCTGTTTTATACCTTTTCACCAGAGGGCAGGACTCAGTCTATCCATACTAAGTGGATAAAATAAGGAAAGAAAAATTACAGACTTACTGGCTTAAAGAAGGACAGATTTTGCATAGCCAGACTGACTGGAGAATGAAAGGGAAAAAACCATCAAGGAGAAAGTCAAAGGAAGAGTCCTAAATTCTGTGTATAAACACTGCCCAGCCTCTGGCAGTCCTCTGAAATATGCATTAGTAGGCAGTCTCCACACATCTCTGTTGAGGCTAAAAGAACTGAACTGAGATTTGATCTCAGCCACATTTTACTGCCTTCTAAGAAAAATAGAAATCAATATTATTTGGAGAACATACAGAATCCAGAATCTTTACAATGCTCAAAAAACAATCCAGAGCTACTGAATATTTGATAAATATATGTGAACTCTACTCAAAGACAATGGAGTTCAATCCTGAGGTGACAGACACTGGACTTAGTGGACAACAAATTTAAAACCCAATTATATTTATATTTATACTCAAGGAAATAAAAGAAGATATTCTCAAATGAATGTGAAGCTGGGAAATATAAACAGAGGAATAGAATCTTGTAAAAGAGAACAGAAAGGAAATTCTTGATTTGAAAAAATATAATAGCTGAAATTCAAAATTTTCATTTAGCTTAATAACAGTTTGAAGGTAACAAGAAAGAGTCAATGAACTATAATGGAAACTTCCCAACCTCATCAACAGAAATTTTCCAACTTCAAAGAAAGAAAAAAAATTGGAGGGGGAAAAATTACTACAGCTTCAAAATACTTAATATGTGTGTAATTGGAGTCCCCCCAAAGAGAGAAAGATGAAGCATAATAATAAATAAGAAATAATGGTAACAAAAGTTTGCCAAATATTATAAAAGTCAGAAATGTATAGATTCAAGAAATTCAGCCCCATAGCAGAATAAGCACAAAGAAAGCCCCACCTAGGCAACACAGTAATTAAACTGCTAAAAAAATAAATAAATAAAGATTAAAAGAGAACCTTAAAAGAAGACAGAGAGAAAAGCAACACATTACATACAATAGCAAATTAAAAATGCTAACGGAAAAAAAAGCAAAACTAGAAGTTTAGATCCAGTGAAAATGTTCTTCCAGTATGAAAGCAAAATAAAGTTAGTTCCAGATAAAAGAAAACTAAAAAGAGTTATCACCCTCAGAACTGCCTTATAAGAAGTGTTAAAAGTAGTTATTAAGGCTGAAGGGAAATGATAACAGATGAAAATAAGATCTTTAGGAAGAAATAAAGAATCTGGAAAGGGAAATATGTGAGTAAAAATAAGACTATTTTTTTTCCTTTCAATTTACTTAAAGTATATGTGACTGTTTAAACTAAAAGCCCTAGCTCTTACTTCCAATAAAACAGATAATGTTCCCAACTAAAGAGAAAATGGTGGGCTTCCCACGTGGCGCAGTGGCAAAGAACCTGCCTGTCAATGTAGAAGACACGAAAGACACGGGTTTGATCCCGGAGTCAGGAAGAGCTCCTGGAGAAGGAAATGGCAACCCACTCCAGCCTGGAAGGCTACAGTCCACAGGGCTGCAAAGAATCGGACACAACTGAACACACAGTGCACACACACACACACACACACACACACACAAGAGAAAAGGCACATATCACATGTATATACAACCATAAAGATGGTTCAATAATTTATATTTCCTGAATAAAACTGTAGCATCTTTCATAATGTAGATTTCATCCAGAATTTATTATTAGCACAACTACAGAAGCCTGCAGAGATTTTACAGAAAGATCAGCTCAATTAGATAAAAATGAGAATCTTCTTTTCAGATCTAAATTTTGCATCATTATCTCTCTAGGAAGAGATCATTAAATTATGATTTAGTCACAGAGCTGTTTACTGATTAGAATGCAGAACACTTAATCATTTGCATTTGAAATGAAGTGGAATATATATAGATAATCCACTTTAAAATGAAAGAGCTTAAAATTTATCTAAATTTGAATGAATAGGTTAAGAGGAAGTATGAAATAACTCTCTGCTCAATATAGTGTTATTTGTACTATGTAGGCTTAAAGAAAACCTGGCTTTGGTGGAAACAGGTAGGGCTGATTAACTGACAAAAGTCTTACACCCAAGGTAATCAACAACAATTCTTAGAACCCAAACAAGTTTTCTTTGCTTCATCCAATGAAAAATGCATTTGGGAGCAACTTTTGTTTTTGTTTCTCAAAATTAGACTGATGTTTATTCCAGGACCAGATACAATTATCATGAACAAAAGAAAAGTATTCTCAATATTTCATCCAGTATCTTGTCATATCTTTTCTTTCATACAACAGTTGGATATCATGAGCAGAGACATTTTTAATTTTTCATAATTATCTAAAATCAGAAATTATAAAACATCATGTATAATGCAACTTCGAGTTTTCAAGGCACTGGTAAGTATTAAGAGTCCAGTTAAAGAAGAGGATATGATATAATAAATAAAAGTTTGTTTTATATTCCTAAACTTTTTTATTTATAAAGTAAATATTTGGAGGACACAATGTTTTTAACACAAACAAAAATACCATAAATCTAATGTACATCCAAATGCAATTTTCCACTAAATGCTACGGAAATAAATTGCAAATAAAGTTTCTATAAACTGATATTAACTAGTAGCCTAATCATGTGTTTAATTCGTGCACCCACTCCAAAATTTAGATATAGTGAAAATATAAAATGCTCACCAAGATATCTACTGAACTGTAATAATAATTTTTGAAAAACTTAAAATGCTATTGAAATATTTTTATTTTGATAATAAGTTAACAAGTTTACTAGGGATGAATTGCAAAGCCTTTCTGAATGATTCTTACTCAAAGTATTTAAATGCCAAATTCTGTTGCCAGATTTTGAAGGTGATAGCTGGTCATTAACTTCTCTGAAAGTTAGTGAATAAAGCAAGGCATATGTTCCAGACTTGACGAATTACACACATCCATTATAACATCTAGAAAAGAAAGGCATTCCCATGCCAACCTTCAACCCTCAACAAGAATTTATTCAAGCCATAACTCCACACTGATGACAGAGCAAACCAACATAAAATGGGGACTTTACCAAAGGAAATGTTTATAGCGGGGTCAGAAGAGGTTTCCCGTAAAACGCTGTAGAAGCCCAACTGTTTTGTTCTATTTTATCCTTACCGTAATAAACTCCTATCCTTTAAGTTATAGAATTTTCTCACCATCATGTGATCTTAAATGTAAGGTGAAACACGCCCTTGTTGGAGTTATCTCAAAGAGGGAAAATAAAGGATGTTCTCTGAAACGGTGACTATGGTTTTTGTTCATATCCTTTGGCAAATGAATTATCCTCCTTGGGAATTGGTAGTTAAATGGAATTCTGGCTGTGGGGAGCATCACCAAGTTTGTGCTTACTTCCATCAGTAGGTGTAATCTTGTATACTTGTTGAAGATGGATGACTTTGTTTGTGTTTTTGATTCCCCAGAGACTGAATTTTAGTAAAAGGATACAGAAAGTGTTGTTAAATGGGGTATCTATGGTGCATGCTACAGTCAGAAAAAAAAGTACATAATAAGATCAGAAAAATAACGAGCCTTAAACACGAGCAAACATTGCTTCCCTAAGTAAGCAGGAGTTACACAGACAGAAAAAGGGAAAATGTAAATCGTATAGTACATACTAAAAGTGCTTCACCTAGAAAATACATTCGATATGTTTATGTCATATTTCTTGAGAAATAAATAACCCTATCAATAAAATATGTGGTATTCTAGGGTCAAAGCAGTAAAGTGAACATTCAGAGTTTAAAGGGAATTGGAAATTAGACACAGGCTCCTAACTGACAACCAGATGCATTTGTGAACCTTATACTTCGAGAGCATTTCAGAGGCCCTTCAAGTGAAGAATATGGTAAAAACTGTTTAATGATACCATTGTTCATAGACATTATCTTAGGAAAAATAAAGAGCCTGTAAAGTTACTGAATTATCATCGAACGCATACATATGTAATCTGCATGTGATAAACATGAAAAACAGCTAATTTTCCAATACTTTGGAATAAATGGAACTTCAGTATGTTTTACAGACCACCTTGAGTATCTTAGAGAAGCATAGTTCCTTTTTGTATCTAAATTTGGAGAGCTTCACTCCCTGCCTTCATAACAGCCTAATCCTTACCAAGTGATACCCTGTGGAGATTCTCAGGATCTGCTATGATGGGGATTCCTTTCATCTCAAAGGTAGCTCTGATAGCACCACTGCTTGCAGGATACTCAGGAAGGGAATACAAGTGGAGCATCCTGCTAGGAGCTCGAAAGCACAGGCAGTAGCCTCACCACCTTGTGAGGCCAATGCCAAGCCTCCAAAAGCAAAGGGATCTTTCCTATTAGAAGGACAAACAACTCATGCCAGGTGAAATGCAGTCCCTAAGGCTGACTTGTCTTCCTTCCATGCATCACTGTGTAATTTGTCCAATTTGTCCAAGTAGGCATTTCATTAAGGCCCTTGGTAAGTACTGGTTTATCATAGTAACTGGCCAAATTTAAAAACAAATATATTCTATTCTGAGAGGTAAACAATTTAAAATAGCTCCTGGGTGTTTACAATCACAGTGTTTGATCAAAACAACAGAACCACCAAAGTAGAGCCAAATAAGATGTTTCCATCTAAATCGATATTTTCTCATGATGGGAAAAACAGGGATGATGCTCATATATAAGCATAATTCAGCAGAATAATCAAATTCTTAATCATCCTGGAGACTATCTCAGAATTATAATCAGTTGGTTTTGTTCTCTAATTTTACAGCAGTGGAGATGGCTTAGCTGGTATCTATCATATTTTTTGTCTTGTGACAAAGCACCACATGCCTTTTTAATGATAAAGTTGCCTTGATTTAATAGTACTGAAAGTAACCAAGGGACAAAATAACAAAATTAACCTATCTTCATAAAATAAAATGATTCAAATATTCCTAAAGTATTTGCTTCAAAGAAGTTATATTTCAATAAACGATCAAACATTTGCTGAATACCTATTATGTACTAAAAATAAAAACTTTGAAATAATATACAGTTCATCCTTATTCCACATGGGGCAATGCAATGGGGATAAACTATATAATTGACCTTTATAAGGGTCATGCATACAGGAATAGGCGATAACTGTAAGATTTTAAATTATTTTAAAACATTGATTCCAGGGACTTACCTAGTGGTCCAGTGGCTAAGACTCCACGTTCCCAATGCAGGGGGCCCGGTTTCAATCCTTGGTCAGGGAACTAGATCCCACATGCAAAAATTGGAAAAAAAAAAAATCCTGCATTTCACAACTAAAGATCCCACATGTTGCAACTAAGACCTGGTGCAGCCAAATAATGAATAAATATTAAAAATTGATACTATTAAATTATTCCTGTATTCAAGCATCTTTGCCACCACATGGACTGTAGCCTGCCAGGCTCCTCTGTCCATGGGATTTCCCAGGCAAGAATACTGAAGCGGGTTGCCATTTCCTTCTCCAGGAGATCTCCCCGACCCAGAGATCGAACACGAAGTCTCCTGCTTGGCAAGTGGATTCTTCACCACTGAGTCACAAGGAAAGCTCGAGATGGTAATATATAACAAATTAACTATTCCTTTCCTCCTTTTCCATTTCATATAACTGCAAAACAGAAGTTTGGTAGGCCACAAGGCAGAGACTACAAAGGTTAATCACTACTCTAGTCTTCTTTTGTTCCTTGCATACAGTTGAATTGGTTTTCCCAGGATCTCTTTCATCTGGATGGAATCACTCAACTGAATTCTGGTCAGTGGAATATGGATGGAAGAAATATGCACCACTTCCAAAGATGTCCATAAAACAATCTTTCAAGTTTTCCCTCTCTTCCTCTGTGTGGCTGGAAGCAAAGGAGGAAACATCTGTGCTTCAAGAGAGAAGAAACTGGGCTCTCTGGATTAACTTTAAGAGAAGGGACACCCAACCTAGACTACTTACAGTCAAGGTATGTGGATGTGGAACAGATTTTATTCTGTAGAGTCACTAGAATTTTGGAAAAGGGACAAAAATTTTGTTATATCAGCAAGCATCAATTGCTCTAATAACGTTCATAAGATATGTTTTCCACCAAATGGCATTAAGCTTTTAACCTTTAAAACATAACCATCAGATTATTACAAAATAATTATTATTGATATTTTACTAAGCCTGAGTCATGGCAACATGCTCCTGCTTATACTAATTCTCTGCCTTGATCTAAAAATGCTGTTTCTACTTTTCTATTTCTGTGAATGACTCTGTATTAGTTTGCTAGGGTTGCCATAACAAAATATCACAGGCTGGGTCACTGAAACAATAGAAACATATTGTCTCATAGGTCTGGAGGCCAGAATTCCAATAACAAGGTGTTAATAAGTTTGGTTTCTTCTGAGACCTCTCTCCTTAGCTTGCAGATGGCTGACTTCTCACCATGTCTGCACCTGCTCTTTCTTCTATGTGTGCACATCCCCAGGCTCTATGTGTTTAATTTTCTTTTTCTTATAAGGACACTAGTAAGATTGGATGAGGGCTCAATCTGAGGGCCTTATGTTAATTTAATGACTTCCTTAAATGCCTTATCTATAAATATAATCATATCCTGAGATATTGAAGGTTAAAGCTTCAACATATGAATTTTAGAAGGGACACAATTCAGTCTATAGCAGGCACCAAGAATCATTCATTATTTGACCCCTGATCCTTCCCCCTGCATCACCTCATATATTTGCCAAGTCCGATTAAGTTTATCCCAGACTTATCTTTCATTTCTGTCCCTTCATCCCCATTTCTGCTGCCACCTTGTCCATGACCTCATTTCTTTTAGTCTGAACTTAAGTAAATTGTCCTTCTGTATCCACTACCCTACATCTCCAAACCATCCTACTATCTGCTCAAAAATCAGCAAGGGTTTTCAACTACCTTATGAAATAAAGATTATACTTTTAGACCTATCGTTCAAGAGCCCGGAAAATTGTGTCAATCTATGTTTCTGCCTGTCTATCCTAATACTTGCTTTCATTCAAATTTGACATTTATTCCCCAAATCACATCTTGCTTCTTAATACTCACTATTTAATTTCTCTATTCCTTGCTCCTGGAATTCCTGTTCTATCATCTTGACCTATCTTAACTGAATGTACCTTTTTATTCTCCAATAGACTGCTTCTGATCTCCAAAGTTATTTCATAGAAATTCCCCTCTGAACTTCCATAGCAACTGGAATTCCACTTATACTAGTGGAACTCCATTTTGTATTATCACCACTGTAATAATTATTATATTAGATCCTATACAAAATGCTTGACATATATTACTTCATTAATCTCCCCATTCATCCTTAATAGCTGTAATTATTTACCCATTTTACAGATGCAAAAAATGAATATTAGAGTGTTGAATGTCTTCCTTAAGGTTACAGAGCTGAAAAGTGACAGAGCGCACACTTGAATCTGAGTCTGCCTGCTCTGGTTCCAGTGATTTTAAACATACAGTATATTACCTCTGCATATTTATACAGAAGTTTTTCTATCTGTGAGCATTTCACTAATGTACTTCCAGGGATGTAGTCAAAACCATTTCACAAAACAGAAGTATATCAGCTCTGTCAGCTGTCAACAGATGGCATGTGATATAGGGTCACTTTCATCTCTGTGCTTACATACAGTCCGTCTTTAGAATCATTCATATTTTAGTCACCTTTGTGACACATAGAGTCTACTATCTAGTGCATGTTGCATATGTATATACTACAAAAATGATGCACAAATCAAATGGAAGAGTGAAGACTGTCTATTTCAACCAAGACGATCGCCCTGTTCTCACGTATGATGGATAGCCATCTATTAAAAAGAGAAAGGAAAGGAAGAACTATACAAAATCAAAGTTTGTGTTATATTTTTTCTCTGGATCATTTCTCTCCTCTTACTTAGGATGTCAGACATATACAGCTTTCAAAATATACTCTGGTTTAAAAAAAAAAACAACTTTTTTTTTTTCCCCAGTACTTATGAAAGTGAGTGTTAGTCATTTAGTTGAGTCCGACTCGAACTGGGGCCTGCCAGGCTCCTCTGTCCATGGAATTCTCCAGACAAGAATACTGGAGTGGGTAGCTACTCCCTTCTCCAGGGGATCTTCCTGACTCAGGGGTCAAACTTGGGTCTTCTGCACTGCAGACAGAGTCTTTATCATCTGAACCACCAGGAAAGCCGCTAGTTATATAAACTGTTTCTGTTTGGTTGATAATATATGTATATATACATTTCTCAAAATATTAGAAATTTGGTGTTATCTAAGCTAAGTAACATTGTGCATTTATTTTAAAAATCATGACCATTCACTTTAATACCATGACTTAAATCATATCTACCCCCAGTAAACTGAATAACTGAGGTAGTAATCCAAATAATTCAGATCAAATCAATTTTAGAACAAAATAGTCAAGCAATTTTCCTTCTTGAATTATCTGTTAATTGTTTGTACTCTGAACTTCACTTTACTAGTATTATTTCTAAATCAATATTACTATTAAGTCTAGATCATTAATTAGCAACATATTTTCTGAGTTCAGAAGGAAATTACACATGAGGCAGTGGCCATGGGCATAAGAGGTTGACTCTATCAAAAGACTAATTTAAAAAAAAAAAAAAAAAGACTAATTTTATGATCAATGCAGTTACAAAAAGAAATCTCAGTATGGTCATCCAAATCGATTTATTTGAAGCAACAAAACTACATCTGCATAAACACAAGCTGAATTTCACTTTTTCCATTGTGTTCTCAGTAGGTTAGCAAATGCAAAGGATCAATTTATAAACCTTCTTTTCCTTGGGTGTACTCTGGGCAGTCTATAGTAGGACAATTAGTCTCTGGGCCCAAAGAATCTTTATATTTCCAATACACTGTCTCAGTTTGACAAAAACACATACAGGCTATTGTAGGAAGTTCTTCAAAATGAAGATATGCTTACAATGGATTTAGAAAACATGTTGGTGACAGGCAAATGAGACCAAAATTTAGCTTGAACTGGGGTGAAGTAGATAAAGAGTGATTATGTCTGTTTTTTTCTGATGAGGTTAGTAGCTTGAATCATGACCTCTTGAGAAAAATAAGAGGGAGTGTTCTAATGGATTTTTTTCTTAATCTAATGTAGAAATGACATTGAATGATGATTCCTAATTAGGATCCTCCTCTTCACCTGCATTTAGTGTTACATCCCCACGTTTGCTTTGATTATCTGAGTAATACAAAGCTAAATTTCAAAAGGTGAACTCCTCTCTGCATTGAGGACATGAGGATGACCAATTTAAATTTGTACTGTGCAAATGAAGAAAACGACGTTGCCTAGAATTTTCACAAGTATCTCATATTTGTATTGCAAAGTCATAAGAATGCTGAACTATGTTACAATATAGCACATCCAATTCCTGCACAAAATTAAATTATGAACTCTTGACTCTATTATTTTTCAGATATATAACATTAAGAAACACAGAGCAGAAAAAGCATGGTGGTAGATATTGGTCATTTCCAAAGGCTTTGTGCAATACAAACCCTCAAGAGTCTATGCATAGTATTTCATCCTATATTTAATGATGAAGGAAAGAATGACAGATTTATTTGTTCCTTACTCCTTAAAGAAACAGCAGGTTGTTCAATATCTCCCTCTCTGAAAACAGAAAAATTAAAAGAATATAAGATTCTGAAAATCCCTCCTTAATTAAACTAGTGCCTGACTCCTGAATTTTGGCTAAATATCCCTCACTGAGAAGTATTTAAATTGCTTTCAAGTTTTTCCAACAGGAAATCTAGTGAAGACCCCAGAAAGATACAGATTGTTTGGTGGTGGTGGTTGGAGGGAGCCACAGGATATGGGGGCTTGCTATTCTGACCCATGCTTTAAGATAACCTCATATCAGGAATTAAATTGAACATTCACAATCCATTCCAATGCCTTATCTTTAAAACCACCTAGAGCTGGTAATTCGGAAAAGCCGGATGGATAAATGGAAAACCAGATTCTGATTTCCTCAGGAGAATCAAGCTTGCAAATCCCTGATGAATCATGGAAATTAGGCATTTCCCCAAACCAACCTTTTCTTTTGCCCTAGGATAACCTGATC